>NW_020664381.1:4724974-4810153 GCF_002925995.2 Terrapene triunguis
CTCATTTCTGACCCCACCCCAGAGCCCGCATCCCCAGTTGGAGCCCTCACCCCCTCCCGCACCCCAACCCCCTGAGCCAGCCTGGTGAAAATGAGCAAGTGAGTAAGGGTGGGGAGAGCAAATGACAGAGGGAGCGGGGATGCAGTGAGCAGGGGGTGCGGCAGGGGGCAGAGCAATTGTGTTCAGTTTTGTGCTAGTAGAAAGTTGGCATCCCTACTCACTCCTGCTTCCTGGGTCCAGATCCCCCTGACCTCTCAAATCTGTCCCTGCTCCACTAGTCCAACCTCGATGCAGCCACTGGGCTTCTGACTTGACACAGTTCACCGACTCTAACTACAGCCTGACCCTTCAGTATGACACCAGTGCAGGCTAGAGCTTTAAGCCTTGACATGTGGCCTGCACAAGGCCGGCTCCAGGCACCAGCTTAACAAGCAGGTGCTTGGGGCGGCCAAGGGAGAGGGGCGGCACCTGCGGCAATTCGGGGGCGGCAGGTCCCTCACTCCCTCTAGGAGCGAAGGACCTGCCGCTGAACTGCTGCCGCCGATCACGGCTTTTTTTTTTTTCCCAATTGCCGCTGCCGATCGCGATCGCAGCTTTTTTTTTTTTTGCTTGGGGTGGCAGAAATGCTGGAGCCGGCCCTGGGCCTGCAGCAAGGATCCTGACAATAAAGCCCTGAGTTGTGAGTTGTCCCTGAACTCGAGCACTTCTTGAAGAGGTTTATTAGTCTCAGCCACTCCTGGATACAAAGAGGGGCACATAGATGTCTCCAACAAAAAGAGTTTCAAGCAAGCCGTTCTTGCTTTTTGCATTCTCAAAGAAAGACTGGCAAATGACATATTTCTCAGGAATGTCCTCCTTACACAGGCACAACAGGCACCTCATGTATCCATCATTAAGCAATGTCACTGCACTGCAAGAGAGCCAGTTTTCAAACCTCGGCGAGTTTAGCACCACCATAAAGACTGAACCCAGTACAAGGGAAGTCTCGCAAGAAAAAATGCTTTAAAAACAGGTTAAGGGTTTTTTATTTTTAAAAAGGAGGTAAAAAGACTAACGACAACTATCTAACTAGTGCTAAAACCTACCTTAGGAACTATTTACACTACAAAGGTTAGTCACACAGTGAGCAAGAGACATAGACGCTGCTAGAGTTCTGATTCAGAACCATGGGCAGTAAGAAGGAACTGAGGGACAATTGAGGTCCCCCTGCCCTTTATGCACCCCCAAGGCCAGGGGCATGGGAAGAGCCCCAGCAAGCAGTGCTATCCACAAGAATCTAATCTTGAACACAAAGTGCACATATTCCAAGAGTAGAATATATATGAACAATCAAAGTAGTAAGACTTTTCCTCAACTTTTTTTCAAATAGAAAGAAGTAAAAAGAGAATGTGTGTGAGGGAAACCATTTCCTTTAGATTTTTTACTCTCTCATTGACGCTTTTCCAGTGGTGGAAAAAACAAAAAAAGTTTTAAAAGTGAGGGGAACCCCCCGTTTTTCCAAACTTTTTTGCTTCCCTCCTCTGCCCATCTTTTCCAGTTGAAAAAATATGGGGAAATAACTGCAAACCAAATTTGTATTGTTCTCAACATGGAAAACCTCAGAGTTACAAACACCTCAGGAATGGAGGTTGTTCATAACTCTGAAATGTTCATAACTCAGAACAAAACATTATGGTTGTTCTTTCAAAAGTTTGCAACTGAACATTGACTTAATTCAGCTTTGAAACTCTACTATGCAGAAGAAAAATGCTGCTTTTAACCATCTTAATTTAAATGAAACAAGCACAGAAACAGTTTTCTTACCTTGTCAATTTTTTAAAAACTTTCTCTTAATTTTTTTCATAGTTTACGTTTAACACAGTACTGTATTGTATTGTATTTGCTTCCCTTCCCCCCCCCCCCCCCCCCCCCCCCCCTCCTCCTGCTGCTGCTGCTGCCTGATTGCATACTTCCGGTTCCAAATTAGGTGGTGTGTGGTTGACTGGTCAGTTCGTAACCCTGGTGTTCATAACTCTGAATTTTTTCATTTTACAGTGGCGGGGAGCGATAGCTCAGTGGTTTGAGCATTGGCCTGCTAAACCCAGGGTTGCGAGTTCAATCCTTGAGGGGGGGCCACTCAGGGATCTGGGGCAAAATCCGTACTTGGTCCTGCTAGTGAAGGCTGGGGGCTGTACTCGATGACCTTTCAGGGTCCCTCCCAGTTCTAGGAGATAGGATATCTCCAAATATTATTATGAACATCATTTTGTTTTGAAGTTTATCAAAAAATTTCAAATTAAAATGTTTCATTAAAAAAAAATTGTGGGGGAAAAAAATCCAGTTTTTCCCTAGAAGCTATACTCAAGCACTTTCACCTTGTTGGGCTGATTTTCAGCTATTGACTTCTGTGAGATTCCTGGTTCAGTATTTCTAGCTTAGTGGGCTGATGCCAAGGGACAGATTGCTGTGACAGCACTGGTTCAGTATATCTCATTGCCCCAGCTGGTTTCAAGGCACAGGTGTCAGTGATACCATTGGTTCTCAGCACTTGTCATTTGCTGGGCTGATGTCTTTGCACAGTCCTGTGTAAAGTTATTGGTTCAGCTCCTCTAACTTACTGGAATTATGTGAGAGAGAGGTCTCTCTGAAGTTACTAGGTCAGTAGACACTAATCTTTTGATTTCCAGTCCCACTGAATTTATTTGCTCAGAGTAATTTGTGAACAGCATTTTTATAGACAAAAAATAAAAATTTAGGGAAATGTAATAATTCCTCATATAAATCAGAAAATGTATTTCTTCATGTTCAGAAGACTGAATTGGAGGAAAAATAAAAGCAATGAATACTTTATCTGGTTGTGGTAAGGGGAAATGGCAAACAGTGCAACAGGTTGTATTAGTGGAGAGAAAGAACACAAAGCAAGAGATGGTACAGAGAACCTTTTGAAAACTAGATAATTCTCTGACAGATGATTGACATAAGGCAGTTGATTAATTTCTAAGGTGTGGCAGTCACTATTGATGTAGGTAGTGGCAGGGTTTTCTGCAACTGTGAAACAGAAGAGCTCAGGCCTGACACCACTCCAGAGGCCCAACCAGTCCTTCTTCCCTGCTGCCGGCAACTCTTCTTCACTCTCTTGCATCCACTCCCACTTTGACCATGTTGTTCCGTTAATACTCGGAATGTAATGCTGGGAAACAATTGTGAAGGAAGCCAGAAGCAAGGAGGTAGCTAGGAAGAATTAGTGAATGAGCTGAAGGACTTCAGGGAGGACTGTTTGGTTCATTTTGGGGGCTGAGGAAGATACTATGGGGGGGCCCTCATTTTGTTGGTAAAAGGGAGCAGGTGGTATGAGGGAGGCAACATCTTTTTATTTATATAGCTCTTAAAATAACACATGAATCAAAAACAGATTTGTATTCTATTCAGGTTCTTATACTGACCTCCTCACCATAGTATCTCTGCACTGCATTGCATGATTTGACTAATATTCTATCACATGGGACACACACTTTCTCCCAATCTCCGCCCCCGGCCCAAGGGGAGAATTGTGAGGGTTGCTGCTGCTGTTTTAATAATGTTTATAAATACCTGTGAAACTTGGGGTTCAGACCAGACCAGTAAGGGGTTGCATTACCACTTGCCCTGCAATTCTGGGTACCTTAAACACTATGCTGCTGTGGCTTACAGCCTGACACCATCAGCCAGCCTACAGGCATGCAGGTCACACCCTGGTTTCCACTGCCCAGTTACTTTTTGTAGAATGACCCTAACACTCTCTCAGTTCCAGATTTCCCCAGAACCATCTGCCCTGCAATGTCCAGCCCTCATACTGACCATTCACAGAAGTTCTGCTCTTTTAAAGAGTCAGTACACTACAGCTTATTATCTTGACCTGGGTAAAACACATCCTTCCCTTCAAACCCAGCACTGAGTTGGGTTATAATAAAAATAAAACAAGTTTATTAACAAAAGAACAAAAGATACCAAGTAGAAGGAATAGATAGAAATGGTTGCAAACAAATACAAGCAAAAAACATTTCTAAAACTAAAACTCAACTTAATCTGCTATAGTTCTTGTTCAAGATGGTTTCCCTACTTTCAGCAACTTCCCCAACGTGACCAGCTATTCCAGCCAGGATCCATCCTTACAGCATCAAAATGCTGGTGTCTTTCATCACTCAAGAGATGGATACTCCAAAGTCATTCAGAAATTCCCTATATTCCCAAAGTTTATCTTTGACTTAAAAGTCAGGAAGTCCTGCTGGGGGCTCAGCTTGGCTCTGTTTTCTGTGTCTCCCAAGGAGCCAAATGCCATGTTCATTTTGCAGTCTCTATGATTTTACAATACAAATGGTTTCCTGTAAGTCTCCAATGCAAATTAATAGTCCATTCTCCATATCTCTGGTAACGCCTAGCTCAATTTGCCACTAAGCCAGAAGTGTTTGCCTTCCTGGCTATCTGGAAATTTTTTTTTTTTTTTTGCCTCCTTTATCTGTTTACAGTCTCCAAAACATAATATTGGAGAGTATCCATAATTTCACCTACAGCACTGTTACAAACATTTCACAGTGATATTAATGACCACTGTGGTGTTAGTCTTCAAATGATATATTACCTGACACCTTTTAAATAAATATCAGGACAACAGTGTGTGAGGTGTATCGAGCTGGGCAAGCCAGCTGAGTTTTACTGTTACAAGCAGGGGGCCCTTTGCCATCTGGCATTGGGATGCTCTCAGGTCACACTACCATGTTATGCATTTTAATTACTGAAGGCCAGGTCAAAAAATGTGGACCTTAGACTAAGAGGAAGGAGGGTTCAGCCTGTTCTTAGATCCTGTCAAATTTTGGTGCAGAGTCTTGGACTGGTCCCCACAAAAGCACCATCTCTTACATAGACCAGTTTTACCCTTACAATAGACAGTTCCTTTGTGTATGAGAAGCAGTGTTGTCAACTGTGGTCCTCATCCTGGAGCTGTAAGTGATTTTTTAGATACCGTGGGCCCAGGTTATGGAATGTCCTCAAGACAAGGACCAAGACCTTGAATTTGACTCTATATTCTTTATGGAGCCATTATGGTGAGGATTAACAAAAATAAAACCCTCTTTTACCCATTCCCCCCCCCCCCAAAAGAGACACTGGATCAGATCTTAAGCAGGTATAAATTGGCACAGCTCCATTGACTTCAAAGAGAACTGGTGCGATGCAGAAAAGTAATGCAAAGGTATGATGTTAATATGCATTAGGACATCACAATACATTATCAAATGGGAATCATAGTCTAACAATTCTCAACAACCCTCTTATACACAGCTGCTTAACGTTAAAATTTAGGTTTCTATAGTAGCCCTAATTAAGCAGTTCAGCATCACATGCCATGTATACATTATGAAATGTTTTAGGAGGTCTCCTTATCTCATAAATTACTTTCTCCCAGAGGGAAAAAAGTGTCCATCCTTAATTTATTCTTCCACTAACAGAACAGTGTCTTTCCACTAAAGTTTAGAAGACAGATCCTTACTACCAGACTGCAATATCCAAGAATTCACTTTTCTGTATGTCCAGAGGAAGGTCATACAGAACATGGAGCACACATATTTGAGATTGGCATATATTAAATATTTCCAGTACATCTTCAATAGATTTTGCAACCTTGTGTCAGAACAGTGATTTATGGGACAACCCCTTTTGGAATTTAAATTTTATACATTCATCATTACCACCACCATCTATTTTGAGCATATATTTCTGAAGTGATATGTTCTATGAATTAAATGAAACATACACATTTGGAGCCTTCCACCGATGGAGACTGGAATACGTAACTAAACTAAAACAATTGTTCATTCAAATCCCTTTCCCATTTAACAGTAGCTTCTATTTCCCTGCATTTGGTATATACAACATAAATTGATATATTATTGATCAATTCTCTCTCTGTTCAAAGTTGATATTCTAGAGGACTGAATTCAGGGTACTCTAGTTTCTCAAATTAGTTATCTTTCATTAAGCTCCTTTTCTGGAGTCAGGAGAGAAAAGATTTACGCTCTTCGGTACAGAACAGATGAGCAACTATGCTTGTCCTCAGTGTTCTAATGGTCAATGAGGAGAGCACTTGGTCAGATCCCTATCTGAAATATTATGTACAGTATTGGTCACTGTACCACAGGAAAGATAAAATTGCCTTGGAGAATGCACCCAAATAATTTCCCTTTCCAGGACCCAATACAAAGTCCTCTGTCAGTTAAGTTGTTGACCAGTAGAAAATCATCAAGTGACCAAATCCAACAGTGCACCATAAAGAAAATCTGAAATTGACCACATGCCTTCTTAGGTCTTTTTAACACAACCGCTATCTGGAATGGTCTCTGGAGATACCTCCTCTACCAAAACACACTGTGCTTTTGTACATAGGGCCATGGCAGATGGCAGCAATGGACTTGTTCACTTAATCGTCATTCCTGTGGTAGATTGTAAACTTGTCGTCATGGGGTCTCTTAGGGATGCAGTGCTTTCTATAGGGAGAGAGAATGAAACAACAGGATTTATATGGAGTAGAGGTTCCAGGAGTTCCAACCACCTTTCTGGCAGCCTATAAAAACTTATACTTACCGTTAGGTAAGGATGGCTAGGCATCAGGTTTCTTCCAAGATGCTGTGATTAACTCTTCAACATCTATATGAGTTGGAAAGCATACATCAGGCTTCTGGCTGAATTTAAGAGGTGTTCCTTGCCTCAGACAAGAATCTGATAGATTACGCCAGGGGTAAGCACCTTTCAGAAGTGGTGTGCCGAGTCTTCATTTATTCACTCTGATTTAAGGTTCTGCGTGCCAGTCATACTTTTTAACGTTTTTAGAAGGTCTCTTTCTATAAGTCTATAATATATAACTAAACTATTGTTGTATGTAAAGTAAATAAGGTTTTTAAAATGTTTAAGAAGCTTCATTTAAAATTAAATTAAAATGCAGAGCCCCCCTGACCGATGGCCAGGACCCGGGCAGTGTGAGTGCCACTGAAAATCAGCTCATGTGCCGCCTTTGGCACGCGTGCCATAGGTTGCTACCCCTGGATTACGCTGTCTTTCCTAATGCCTTAATATTCTCTGAGGGAAATTGTTTGGCATATTCCTTAGCCAGGACTCCAGGTTTCTACCAACAATTTCAGAATCAAAGTCCCTGTCCAGAAAGCGAGTCCCTTCCTCTAAGCTACCAAGGGCACAGGGCCTACAAAAGGGGTCCCCTTTGGATGAGCCTGCTCTGCCTGCCAATAATAACTGCAATGAGGGCAGAAAAGAACTTGGAGCCAGCTATTGAATATGATCCAAGCAACTTCCAGGCTCCCCAATCTCACCCTGCCTTGATGGAGAAGCAGGAAAAGAGAATAGGGTAGACAGCTGCTGGGAAGAGCACTGGGCTGATGCTGACTGTTCTGGGTAAACGAGGAGGAGGAGAGATCCCTCTTCCAGCCTCGACTTCTTGGAAGACTTAAGTTCTGCTGGGAAGGGGATGGGGATCCTCACCCCCCACCATATTTCTCAAAGTAACAGGCCTGACAAGAAGCCCAACATGTGATCACATTTGGGGGTGCAAAACATTGGAAATGTTGCTCCCCTAAGGCAGAGGAAAGCAAGGAGCACAAAGATAGAAGGGGCGAAGCTCCAGAGCCCTTTGGAATGGTTTGAATGAAATTAGATACAGCCTAAATGTCTCAGATTGAAAGAGAGATTAGGAGCTAGAAAAGGACAGTAAAAATGATATTGTGGGGCTTCATGTTTATTTTATCTCAAGTATTTTCATTTCAAATTTGCTTATTTAACAAGTGAGATGATGGGGTTTCTAAATGCCAGTTCTGCAAACTTGGGATCTGAAAGTCAAGCTGTGCTCTTTTTCACTGATATCACCATCAGTAGTAAAGATTGAACATGCCAAGTTGCAGTTGTACAGCCCCATTATATTCAGTGGGCATGCACAGGTGTAACTAATGGCAGAAATTTCTTTTGCAATTGGAATTTAGTTATGTGATGATGATGCACAAGGCAGAGTGGGAGAGCTGTCTAAGTAACTGAGCACTGGGCTGTCAGCCAGCTTCCCCGAGCACTAACCTTGGTGCTGGAACTAATTTGTTGCATGGCATTGGGCAAATCATTTAACTACTCTACCTCAGTTTCCCATTCTGTAAAATGAATCTTTCCTGGGGCGCTCCAAGTGTTACATTTTTCAAAATGGTGTACTAATAGCTAACGTGCTAAGCAGTACTGTTCTTATTGCCTTAAATACTAATCAAATACTGGTAAATGTTAACATTTCAGAAGTGATACTATCAACAATATTCATAAAAAAATTAGAGGGGTAGCCGTGTTCGTCTGAATCTGTAAAAAGCAACAGAGGGTCCTGTGGCACCTTTAAGACTAACAGAAGTATTGGAGCATAAGCTTTCGTGGGTGAATGCCCACTTCATCAGACGCAAGTAATGGAAATTTCCAGAGGCAGGTATAAATCAGTATGGAGATAACAAGGTTAGTTCAATCAGGGAGGGTGAGGTGCTCTGCTAGCAGTTGAGGTGTGAACACCAAGGGAGGAGAAACTGCTTCTGTAGTTGGATAGCCATTCACAGTCTTTGTTTAATCCTGATCTGATGGTGTCAAATTTGCAAATGAACTGGAGCTCAGCAGTTTCTCTTTGGAGTCTGGTCCTGAAGTTTTTTGCTGTAAGATGGCTACCTTTACATCTGCTATTGTGTGGCCAGGGAGGTTGAAGTGTTCTCCTACAGGTTTTTGTATATTGCCATTCCTGATATCTGACTTGTGTCCATTTATCCTCTTGCGTAGTGACTGTCCAGTTTGGCCGATGTACATAGCACAGGGGCATTGCTGGCACATGATGGCATATACAACATTGATGGACGTGCAGGTGAATGAGCTGGTGATGTTGTAGCTGACCTGGTTAGGTCCTGTGATGGTGTTGCTGGTGTAGATATGTGGGCAGAGTTGGCATCGAGGTTTGTTGCATGGGTTGGTTCCTGAGTCAGAGTTGTTATGGTGCGGTGCATGGTTGCTGGTGAGAATATGCTTAAGGTTGGCGGGTTGTCTGTGGGCGAGGACTGGCCTGCCTCCCAAGGTCTGTGAAAGTGAGGGATAATTGTCCAGGATGGGTTGTAGATCACTGATGATGCGTTGGAGAGGTTTAAGCTGAGGACTGTAGGTGATGGCCAGTGGAGTTCTGTTGGTTTCTTTTTTGGGCCTGTCTTGTAGCAGGAGGCTTCTGACTTGCGTCTGATGAAGTGGGCATTCACCCACGAAAGCTTATGCTCCAATACTTCTGTTAGTCTTAAAGGTGCCACCGGACCCTCTGTTGCTTTTTACAGATTCAGATTAACACAGCTACCCCTCTGATACTTAATTGGAAATGTATTTCTTAATTCACCAGTTCTACTATTCTTTATCATCACCTATCAGTAATGCCTAAATGTTATAGTGGGCCTGTAAGATGTGGTGTTCAAGGAGAATCCTAGGCCTTTCACATTGCAGTAGGACAAACCACAAAAAGGATGGAAACTGAGTTGTCTGCTAGGAGGCTTCCTGAGGTTTTAGAGCCTTTTAATGTGATAAATAAAAAATCCTTGCCTCGAGTGAATCTGTAGCAATTGATTATTACAAATACTACTAAATGATGTAAGCTTAAGTTCAAGCAACAGAAAATGACCAAGCTCTACTTTAAACTAAGCAGAATTCTCAAACATTATTGAATAATGGGGATCAGCTGTTTTTTTTTTTAACCTTTTTTTTTTTTAGTACTCACTAAAAAGTTAGATATTGGTGACAGATATTCTAAACTCTCACAACACCTTACAGACTTTTGCATAAGATGTGTGCGATCTCTTCACCCACAAAATCACAGCTATCTTCAGAATACACAGTAATGAGAGGAGTTGTACCTGAGACTTTGAATGCCTCTGCTATACACTCCTTTATTCCTCAGTAGGCTCTGTTAACATCCAATTTATGCATTTCTACATCATCAGGAGACTGTTTCTATTCGGACAACAAATCTTGTGTTCTTTCGAAAATACCTGTCTCCAAAGAACTGGGTGGAGGATATGGACTATTGCACCTTCATCTTCCGATGGTACACAGGGTCTTGTGGATAGCATTGCTTTATTTTACTTTGGGCAAAGGATAAACTTGTCCCAGGAACTATAAGTGAGTTCTATTGAATATTTTCCCCTATCTCAACCACTCATTTTCTGAGGTGGTTCAATCACAGGTAAGGGTCAACCCTGAAAAGCATCCTATGGCGGGAGAGGGGATACAATTTGCCCCGACTTGTGAAATGTAAAATCAAGAGATGCTTTGGGGGTTTTTCCAGAGAATCCCAGCTCTTAGCCTTCCAACTCTCAGGAAAGGGAGCAATGGCCTCCTCATAACATGTAATCTCTGTGCTGGAATCTGGAGAAGCAGCAGCTTCAAAAGGAATGCCTGCTGAGATAATGTAGTTTGAAGATTCTTTCACTGGATGGAGGAAGGGACTTTTGTCCTTGTCTGAAGTCTCAGTGGCTACTTTGTCTCTATGCTCCCCAAAGTGCTTACCAACAGAATATTTGGAAGGATATATGATGTTAGCCTGCAATTCCAGTTTCTTCAGATGGAGCCATAGGTGCCCCTTCAACATATCCTTTGGAAGTTTTCAACATACAACAAATCAGAGCCAGGGGAAGCATCAGTCCTGAAAAAGCTGTTAGAGAAATCTTTAAAGTAGATTTTATACAGGGTAGGTGTTGGGTGGTTTGGGGGTTTTGTGTGTGCTCACAATGGCCTCCCATGTAAGACTTCACAGTTAGAGACTACAGTTAATACTGTTAGGGCTGAGGCTGTTGTATCTACATTTAGTCTGAGTGATGTCATATTCTCCAGTTTGTGAGTTTGGCAGGAATACTATCTCCACTGGCATAACTATGACCTTTTTACTAAAGAGTCTGGAGTAAGCTTAACATTAAGCAGAGTAATGAAGCCATTTGAGTCCTTAGGAATACATAGGTCTTGATAGGGAATTCCCACTCCATCTTAATCCCATCCTTATAACCCAAGGGTCGGCAACCTTTCAGAAGTGGTGTGCCGAGTCTTCATTTATTCACTCTAATTTAAGGTTTCGCGTGCCAGTAATACATTTTAACGTTTTTAGAAGGTCTCTTTGTACAAGTCTTTAATATATAACTAAACTATTGTTCTATGTAAAGTAAATAAGGTTTTTAAAATGTTTAAGAAGCTTCATTTAAAATTAAATTAAGATGCAGAGCCCCCTGGACCAGTGGTCAGGACCCGGGCAATATGAGTGCCACTGAAAATCAGCTCGCGTGCCGCCTTCGGCACCCGTGCCATAGGTTGCCTACCCCTGAGCTAGACAGTCTTTCAATCATTTATGAAAGCTTCCATTGAGTCTTGTGCAACAGTATTGAGCAAACAAAGTTAATCTGTAATAAGTAAAAAATTATAATAAAAAAAATCCATGTAGCCCTGTTTGCTGATGCAAAGTTTTGTGTATGACAAAGAGAGTTGATCCTTTTAAAACTTTTATTTAAATTTGTTCTCTGAGGAATGCTTTGATTGTTATAGAGCATCAGTGAAGCTGTGGTGAAAATGTTTTCTATGGTGCTAATTATAGTTCATGAACTCTGTTGCTTGCTTCCTGTCTTTTGTCCGATCCAGTAGTAAAATGTAGTACTTTAAACACTAGATGCTCTAAATTTCTTTTTTTAAACAGTTAAAGTAAAACACAAGTTTAAATTCTAAAGTATCAAGTTTTAGTTATCCCATACACCTCCAGATTTAAAATGATGAAATGTGGACTTTTAAAATTATTATTCTATTAGTGTCTAGATGCCTCAGTCAAGATGGGTATGCCATTGTGCTCATATGTAGTAAGAGATGGTCCGTATCCCAGAAGCTCAGTTTAATTTGAGACACAATGCAATAAGTGAATTTGACATACAAAAAAGGAAATGTTTGGAGGGATGAAGACTAAGGGTAATTAAAGTGACATCATAGCATTGCACAATTTAATGGTTCTAAATCATTTTACTTCTAAAAAAAAATTAAAATTGGTCATCCTGACTCATGCACAATCCACCTGTTGTTGGTTAGCTGATTTCTTATAGAGGTCACAGCAGAAACATATCCTGAGGAAGGTTTCAAAGGAGGAGAGAGTTGGGTTTTTTTTATGAATGGTGTTAAGGAGCAATGTGGAAGAAATCATTGTGAGAGATGCTGACAAATAGGCAAATGAAGGCTGGTTGGGTGAGGAGGGACAGTATAGATGGGTCTACATTACAGAACATTACCATTTTTTGCATGTTGTTGTGAAGAATAGTTGGGTAACATGATGTTGACCCCAATCTTATTATAGTATATCCTAGGATGAATTGTGTTCATCAGTATGTAAGTACATTGAGTAAATATTTTGTAGGAAAAATGAGCCCCAAATTGAGTTTACTGTGGTGGAGAAGGGAGTAGTAGAGGGATTTAGAGTAGAGAGTGATGCAATCAGAGTGACTGGTAAGGACATTGAACCTGTCAGTTATATTTTGAATGCATCGTAGAGGAGCAATGTGTGTGTTGGGGAGATTAAAATAGAGGGGGGTGACTTTTTTAGGTGAATTGTAAATTTGCTGAAAAACGCATTTTGGAGTGGGGGGTGACATTGAAGCTATTCAAATTCAGGTTGAATTTGGCAAATAGTTTTGGTCAAAAAAACAAAACAAAAACCCCCATAAAACCAAAACTTGAGTATTTGTTTTGGGGAATTGTTGAAATGAAAAGTTTCAACATTTGTGAATTGGATAGTTTTGGCTTTTTATGTTGAATCGACTTTTTGTTTCAACTCAACACTTTCTAAACTTTTGTTGTTGTTGTTTTGGTTTTTAACTTGGTGAGAGAATTTTTTAAAAAGCATATTCATTTTAAACTGATTTTTTCCCCCCAGATTTTTTCCCTTTGGTCACCAAAACAAAAAAATCTATTATTCACTCGGCTCTGCAGAGGAAGCAGCAACTGTAATTAAGTTGGGAGATAAGAGCCTGAATAAAAGTTTTAACTGTGTTAGTATTAGAGGATTGATGAAGACTTGCATCTGATCTATGTTGACCACTCTTGTCTTGGTTTCAGATCAAATGAAGCTTCTTAAATTAACTCTTTTTGATTGTAGTGTCATGCTCAATCCTTTGTCCCCGCCCCGTTTCCTATCTCTTTCCTAACTATCCCTTGTTTCTTTCTGTTCTTCCACAATAGCATCATTTCCTATTTTCAATTCCTCTCCCTTCTAATTCAGTAAAGTAGGTCATACTGGATCAGACACTACTCCATGAAATCTGTGAGTGATACTTCTCTTGAGGAGGAAGTTAGTTTTACTCTCTTAATGACCTAACAAAGCGTGTGATGAGGGAGATTCCTTCTTGACTCTTGTGGTGATCAATGTATGCTCTGACTCATGAGTCCATGTGCCTCTGTTTTAAATTATGCAAAAACATATCTATTGTTGGTCACAAAACTATCTGGCCCCTTCTTAAAACTAGCACGATTTTTAAAAATTTTATTTTGACCCTCTGTGGCTTTGAATTTCACAGGTTAAATGTGCGTTATTGAAAGTCATAGACCAGGGGTTGGCAACCTTTCAGAGGTGGTGTGCCGAGTCTTCATTTATTCACTCTAATTTAAGGTTTTGCGTGCCAGTAATACATTTTAACGTTTTTAGAAGGTCTCTTTCTATAAGTCTATAATATATAACTAAACTATTGTTGTATGTAAAGTAAATAAGGTTTTTAAAATGTTTAAGAAGCTTCATTTAAAATTAAATTAAAATGCAGAGCCCCCCAGACCAGTGGCCAGGACCCGGGCAGTCTGAGTACCACTGAAAATCAGCTCGCGTGCCGCCTTCGGCACACGTGCCATAGGTTGCCTACCCCTGTTATAACCCAAGTAAGAAAGAATTACACAGCCCTTCAACCCTGCAAGGTTCTTTATTTCATTTTAATTTGGAGGGAGGAGGAATTGATGTTTCATTTTCTAAAGCTAAAAGCACCTGAGAAGTTAGTGCTTCATTTGTGCTTAATTCTGGGAAAACTTAATTTAGAGTCCAGGGTATTTCACTGTAAATCACAGATTTAGAGATTTCTCCTCATCAGAGGAACTGCATAGGAGACTCAGGAGAGGTTTTAAGATGGTGTTGACCCTTAAAGAGCTGATTGTCAGCAATATCCTACACCAGTCCATGGGAAGTGGGAAAGGAGCCCTGTGAGGGGAGAGTATGTTACCAGGGAGACTGAAAGGGAAGACTGCAGACACCTATCCTGAATGTCTCCCTAAGGAAAAGAGTGCCCACTTTATGACCTCCTGTGGTCATATGTCTATACTGCAGCTGGCACAGAGTCTCCCAGCTCAGATAGACAGACTCACGCTACCATGCTGAAAATGTAGGACAAGCCTCTAGAGCCTTGAAGGCAGGTCCATCTCTCAGAGAAGGGAGATCTGAATCACTTCATCCACATGCTCCCTGCTGCTGGGTCTGGGCTGAGTGGAGACTGACTGCACTGAATGAGGCATGAGCCAGAGCCGTTGGTGACAAAGGACTCAATGGTATCAGAAAGATTGCAGGCAGCTGAGACTTTCATGGCAGCCAAGGCTTTTCAGGTGAAACAACTTGTGGGAAAGGGGTGATGCTTTGCGACCTTCTCAACCATCTGGGCAAAGATGTTGCCTACATTCTGGCTGGGAACAGGAATTACTTCCCTCCAGGTTGCTTGGGGGTGGGGGAAAAGAAATTGCCTTCCCCCGGGATTCAAGCTGTGGGACTAGGGGTCCTATGCCTGAGGGAGAGGCAGTGTGTGTGAGGGAGTGCTTAGAAAAATTTACCCCAGCTCTAGTAGTAGTGCCCATCTTTAAAAAAAGGAAGGAGGAGAACCCGGGGAACTACAGATCAGTCAGCCTCACCTCAGTCCCTGGAAAAATCATGGAGCAGGTCCTCAAGGAATCCATTTGAAGCACTTGGAGGAGAGGAAGGTGATCAGGAACAGTCAACATGGATTCACCAAGGGCAAGTCATGCCTGACCAAACTGATTGCCTTCTATAGTGAGACAACTGGCTCTGTGGATATGAGGAAAGCGGTGGACGTGATATATCTTGACTTTAAGCAAAGCTTTTGATACGGTCTCCCACAGTATTCGTGCCATCAAGTTGAAAAAGTATGGATTGGAAGAATGGACTATAAGGTGGATAGAAAGCTGGCTAGATTGTCAGGCTCAACGGGTAGTGGGGAGAGGCTGAGGGAACTAGGCTTGTTTAGTCTGCAGAAGAGTGAGGGTGGATTTGATAGCAGCCTTCAACTACCTGAAGGGGGGTTTCAAAGAGGATGGAGTCGGCTGTTCTCAGTGATGGCAGATGACAGAACAAGGAGCAATGGGCTCAAGTTGCAATGGGGGAGGTCTAGGTTGGATATTAGGAAACACTATTTCACTAGGAGGGTGGTGAAGAACTGTAATGGGTTACCTAGGGAGGTGGTGGAATCTCCATCCTTAAGAGGTTTTTAAGGCCCTGGGTGGGATCATTTAGTTGGGGATTGGTCCTGCTTTGAACAGGGGGTTGGACTAGATGACCTCCTGAGGTCTCTTCCAACCCTAATCTTCTCTGATTCTATGGCAATGATTCTTGCCTGGTCTCAATGAAGGGAGATTCCATGCAGCCTGCTCAACTGTCTCAGCGTGGACCTCGCCACACACTAGTTGTGAGTCAAGTTCCTGTGGAGAGGAGAGGAGAGGAACTATGCATTGCACCCTCCCCAAAAAGCCAAAGTCTTAAAGAGGTTAGCAGTTTTGAGGAAGAAAACCTCAAAGCTAATGAAGAAACAGACATTTAGTTAAAAATCTTTTTAAAATCCTCTGAAAGTTCTATTACAAAGGTGTTTGCTGTATGTGCTGCTTGGAACTGGGGAGCTCTTCCTGAGGCGCAGAGCTAAAATCTGGTCTGACCCCAGATATCATGGAGACAGGGAACGGCCCAATGAGAAGGGTCAGATATAGAGAGGAGCAAGAATAGAGGAAACCTCCAAGGTACTGTACTGAGGTATCTCACAGTGTTGTCCTAGTTAAACTGGACCAATATTGTCTGTCAATTTGAGGCATATGGGAAAATTTCTAGTGGCTATTATGAGATTCACAAATGACTGACTGGCCCAGCATACAATTGGCTGTTTTGGATTCCCAGGTTTTTGTTTAAAGAGCTGATGTTCTTTGTTCACTTCAATACAAATACAGCTTCCTTCAGAAAAAGATTTACTGTACTATGCAAGTGACATACTTCTGATTGTCTGATAAGCAAGGAGTTATTAGCTCATATTTTCCAACAATAACTTTAACTGTTTTTTTCTTGTTGCTCAGACTGGAATACAGTAATCTTCAAGCTGCTCTTAGATTTTTGTGTCAGACAGATTTGTTTCCTATTTGAGCTCAGCAGCCTTACATTCTGATAGCCATTGTAATTACTTAGCTAGGACGACTTACAAAAGTGTGTTAATGTTTCCTGAATTTTCATCAGGAAGGGAATTACTTGTGATGACCCAGAAGTCCAGTACCATATAGGATGCCCTACACTGTGTTGACGTCACCAGGCATCACCATCACCCCAGGTGACTCAGGAGGGTGGAAAATCACAAGTGTCAATGAAGCCTTCCTGCACTAGGCCTGAACCAAACTCCTTCCATGTTTAAACTCTAATCGACCTCAAAAGCCAGGTGCAAGTGAAATGTGTAGGCAGCTTGATATCAGTGGTAAACCCCCCTTTGCAGTATAATGAGGCCTGCATACCTCTGGCCGAAGGAAATCAAAGGAACGGGACAAGATAGTAGTTCAAGAAGTGTTACTAACGAGCTGAACTTATAGCTGCCAAGAATGACTTAACTGCTTAAATGTAATCGTTATTTGCTTAGTAATTGTTACCAGGGACAGGAGGGGTAGAGAGAGAGGAATGGAGAGGAGGGAAGGGGGGGTAGCGGGGGAAGGGGGGGTGAGGCTTGACTGTAAAGGTATAAAGGAAAAAAAACTGTTTCTGTTAGTGTGCTTGATTTGAGACGTGCCAGTCTCCTTGCACCGCTTTGAGATCTCAAATAAACTTTGTTTGCTTCTCCACCTGGTGTGTTTATTGGCGCAAAGCACACCGGGCCACGAACCTTCGCTGTTGCTTTGCCTTGGGCACATTGTGCCAGCAACAACTGGATCCACAATCTGTCACAGAACCTATTTCAGAATACATACAAATTAATAGATTTTCTGTCCTTTCTACTCCATTGCTATTGCTCTAACAAAGGTTTCCAATTACCAGTTCATAGTTAGCCTCTCCTCCATGCTCATCCTCAATCTTTCTACAGGCTTTAGTAGTTGATGACTCTCTCAACAGACACTGTCCACCTGACTTCTGTGATGCCGTTCTATCATTGTGTATTTTCAGTGTCTCTTGTGGTGGGGCTCCTCCTCCTCAGCCCCTCTTCTGTTGGTGACTCAGAGGGCTCTGTCCTCAAGTCCTTTCATTTTCTCCGAAACCTTATCCTCAGTTGACCTAATGAATTAACATAGCATTAGCTGTTACCTCTATGCTGACTCTATTCTACCACCTACACTCTTCTGTTTCTGTTGTTCACGCTCCACATTTTTGACTTTCCGACATATCATCCTGGTTGGTTCACCACAAGAGCTCAAGCTTAAAAGGCCCAAACCAAGCCCTCTTCTCCACCTTTGCCTTTCTCAATTACAACACTTTCATCCACAGTCACAGAAACTTGTGACCATCTTTCATTTCCTCTCTTCTTTATCCTGCATATTAGGACTATTGCTAAGTCTTGCCACTTCCTCCTCCTCCATAACATATTAAAAATCAATCCTGTCACAACAGCCAAAACATTTATCTATGCCCTAGTTATCTCCCATTTTCATTACTGGAATTTCCTCTTCTGGCTTCCCTGAGACCCATATTGCTTCCATCCAGCCAATCCAAAGTACAACTGTTCAAATGATCTTCCTCACCCAATCAGACCACATCATTACCTCTTCAAATCCCTTCACTAGGTCTCCCAGGATCAATCTAATTAAACTTCTCATTCTCATTTTCAAGATCTATACAATTCCACTCGACCCTAATCTCTTATCTGATTCCTTGTTTTATTGCTTCTCAACCCTATCACTCCACTAACTATACCAGCCTCACCCACAGCTTTCCCCCACACACACACACACACAACTTCATACCCTCCAGATTTGCCCACTACACATAGATTTTCTCTTCAATTCCATTGTGCTAGGCCCTAACCCACCCCCAATTCAAATCTCTCCTAATGACTCATTTCTTCTCTGAGACCCATCAGCACAAACCCAGATGAGTTAGATTGTTCTCTCTACAACACCTTTAGAAAAAGTGGGAGCTGTAATTTATATTTGTATGCACACCTTCCTCTAGGTTACCCAGTGTATCACATCTATATTTGTCATTCAGCTCTCTGGGGCTTTGTGTTTGTGTCTTATGCAGTATTGTGCATATTAGTACTTCATAATAAATCTATGTACAATATTATTCGTTCTAGAAATCACATATAATCTTAGATCCGGGGGGGGGGCCTGCATATTTGACACCATCTTGGAGAAATGCTATGGAAATTAAACAAGTGGCCTAAGCAGGTTAATAAAAAAAGTTGGAAAAATTAGAAATTTAAAGGTAATCATCAGGTGGACAATAAATCCCAATTTCTAAAGATCATTAGAAATTGCTTGATATACCCAACAATGGGGTGATTCAACAGGACCCAATCAAACAACAGTGTGCACAGAACACCTATAATCCTAATAGAGCAGATATGTATGTGTGTCTGCCTGGCAACCATAATATTCTGTAGAATTCTAATATTTTGATGTGCACGTCTACATCAGGATATATCTTACCACACTGACATGCTGAATCATATATAAGAAACTGGTGATACTGATCTTATAAATTTTGCATGCAAGCTAAATTTATAATCATATACAATTTCACTTTGAGTTATTTGATTATTTTGGAGATGTAGATATTTCCATGCTATCTCAAAGTGTTGTACCACATTCTGATTAAAATAATAGCATTATACAAAATCAATACAGCACATATTAAATGGATTAAAAACTGGCTAACCAATATATCTCAATGTAACAGTTAATGGGGAAATCAACAACAACTGAAAGTGTTTCTAGAGAGAGATTCAACAGGGTTGGCTTTCAGCTCAAAAGTTATTTCAGTGTTTTTATCCGTTATCTGGAAGAAGATATAAGATCATTGCTGATAAAGTTTGAAGACCACACAAAAATTGGTGGTGTCGTAAATAAAAAGGACAGGTCACTTCTACAGAACTGGATTGCTTTGTAAACCAGGAACATTCAAACATCATACATTTTAAAATAGTCAAATGCAAAGCCATACTCTAGTAAAGAATATAAGGTCATACTTACAGGATGGTTGACTGCATCCTGGAAAGCAGCAAATCTGAAAAGAACTTAGGAGTCATTGTGGATAACCAACTAAACAGTTTCCAGTGCAATGCTGTGGCTAAAAAGCCTAAAATGCAGTCCTTGGATGGATAAACAGGAATAGGTATAAACAAATAGGAGTAAAGTGATATTACCTCTGTATATGGCATTATTAAGACCATTACTGGAACACTGTGTCTAGTTTTGGTATCCACACTTTAAAACGGATGTTAAAAATTGAAGAAAGTTCAGAGAAGAGCCACAAGAATAATTTGAGGTCTGGAAAACATGCTTTGCAGTTAGAGACTTAAGGGGCCTGATCAAGGCAGCTTATTAAAGAGAAGATTAAGAAGTGACTTGCTCACTCTTTACAGGGGAGATGTCTGAAACTAGACAGCTCTAACCTAGTAAGCA
The DNA here is from genome assembly GCF_002925995.2 of Terrapene triunguis. Lineage (NCBI taxonomy): Eukaryota > Metazoa > Chordata > Testudines > Emydidae > Terrapene > Terrapene triunguis. Next base: position 4,744,901 of record NW_020664381.1, read on the forward strand.
AAGGCATAACAATATCCCAATACTGGAAGCTGAAGCTTGACAAATTTAACTGGGAACCAGGGGAATAATTTTTAAGTGTGGATAATTAACCACTGAACTGCTTACCAAGAGATGATGTAGATTCTCCATCTCTTGAAACCTCTAAATCAAGACTGGATGTCTTTCTAAAACATATGTGCTAACTCAACCAAACGATATGGGCTTGATGCAGGAATTACCAGGTAAAATTCTATGCCAGTGTTATGCAGGAGGTCAGACTAGATCATTATAATGGCCCTTCTGACCTTGAAATCTATCAATTGATTATAATAGTAGGAACTCTAAAGTGCATGTAAGAAGATCTCTGTAATATTCTGAAACTAGTGGATGAGAATATAAACAATTCTGAAACTAAAAGCAATATTATATGTCAATTGGAATCAAGCAGAGATCAAAATGCGTCAGTGTTTATACATCAATGATTTATATACCTTGCTGTTTCAATTAAAAACTCAAAATGATCTGTTACGCCTCCAACTTTTACTTCTGTATTTCTTTTTAAAGTCTGTGTCAATGTATCTAATATTTACATATTTTACTATAGTTATACCTACCAAACCAAGGTTTGGAGTAGGTTAATTGCATAGGAAGATATTACTATGTTTACATTTTTCTCTTAAATTACTTTTTTAAAAAGCACAGTAAAGAGTCTGAGGACAAATTATTCAACTGTTTATCATACATAAGACTGCATGACTATAATACAAAGGGCTTGTCTTTTTCATTTAACGTTACAATATACACAGCAAGTCCGGACTAGATCTTACAATCTGAACACAGGTATTTAACCTTTTCCATGCTGTTTATGTTTACAATGCACAGAAGTCCTGTAACCAAACTGTGTAGTAAAGCACACAAAACTGGACTGTAACATAACACAGTATGCAGAAGCATTGGATTTTATGATTTTTATGTAAATATTTTTTTAAACGGCTTTAATTTTTGGTGCTTGCTAAAGTGTGGCAACCAACACAGGAAAAATTACCCATATTTTATATTACCCTTATATTTCTAGACAGCAGTAAGTACTGGATTCCTTTTTATATTGCTAAACTCAGTGCTCTGTTTCTAAGATGACAGCATTTCAATCACTGTAAACTTTTCTGAACTACTGAGTTCAAAAATACTTTAATTCACAGGCTTGACATGTCAATACAAAAGAAATATGGATCCCGTGATAAAAAAATTGTGATTTACAAAAACTGATAACCCCCAAGTACTCATTTGCATTTACACAATATTCAGCTGCTGTGTTGCCATTAAATATAACAAAAAAAACTTTTGTTCAAAAAAAAAAAAAACCTGACCTAGCCAGCCACATGGAATTGACCAGTGTAAGGATGCAATATTCTTCTGCTGAATTACCTTTTTAAAGGGCTTACTGGCAGAGGTAGATCACTGCTTCTGTAATATCTAATGGGCAAACAATGTTCTGGGATAGGTAATTGCTGAACTACCCTTATTTTTCACTTTAATTCACTGAGTTTTTATTCATAATATTTATAAATCTTTATGTGGGCCCATAAATTTAGCAACTGCCAAGCTGACTGTGTTATATTAAGGCAGCATAACCCAAAAATTAGGCACCTGTTAAATACAGCCTGCTAACTTCAGGTCTCTCATGAGCTTTTTGCTTTACTCATACTATTGTTTTGGACCTGTTCATGCAATCAAGGTCTTACCTTCAAGTTTACATTTATGTTAATAAGGAATACAAGAATCAACTGCTGGTTTCATAGCTTCTGGATCTAGTGTCCCTTTTACCTTCAGAAGCCTGAACACATTTATAATGTAACAGATGTTATAGTCTTGAATTAGATGTCAATCTATTATGTTCAGTACACAGATTGCTGTAAATGTATTGGCTATGAATTCAACAACAGTTCCAGTTTTGTTTAAGCAATAGTACAGCCATAATTTTCAACTGACATTTAAAAATGGTCTAATTACACCTTGTGTCAAAGTGCAGAACTGCTACATTATTGGTTACAGACATCTATGTGCTATAAAAACAGCTTTGGTACAATAAATTATCAAAAAAGAAAATAAATTTTTGTAAAATTCACAGCATAATTGTGAGGCAAAAAAGCAGTCACATAAAATTCTGCATTTTTTAAAATGTTCAGAATGAACAGAAGACATCTTTGTGCAGAAGTAATGGTGGAGAAACCACGTGCCGAGAAAAAGCAAAAGAAAAAAGTAAAAAAGCAGGAAGGGACACAGTTGTAGCTATTTCCATCAAACGCAAACCACTACTTCTGTGACCTTCAACCAATAAGGAAGTCAACTTTATGACACACGCAAAGTGACCTTGCAATACCTTACAATAAGTGGGTCACAAAAGTCTATTTTAAAAGAAAGGCCTCTTGAATTACCCATTCTCTGTTTTCAGCATTAAGGACTGTCTGCAAAAGCATGTCCAAATGTGATTGCATCTGAAATGGTAGGCTCTTCTAATTTAAGAGTCCAAATCCATAAGGCCAAAGGTTATCCCAAAGACCACCACTTAAGACCTCCCCAGGACTGGCCAGGACCAACCCGTTGATTGCTTCTCAGTGCACCTTAGTTATGAGACCAGTCATATTCCAATACTAGCTGACTGTGGTCTCTAAAATATGAGACACACAGAATCCCATTATAATTGCTGCTTTGATCCTCAGTAGATTCAGATAAGGAGAGTTCTGATCACCGCCACTTAGCATGCTTAATGTGCCTTACAAACTCCTTTACAACTGTCCCTTTTTACAGCTGAATATTATATATAGTGTAATCTGAAGGTCCCTCTTCCTTACAGTACTGCATTTCTGTGCCCATGTGTATTTGGGGAACTTAAAAAACCCATATTACTCAATCCCTCCCCACCACCCTCAAAGGGTCCTTTTATGTAAATCCTGTGCAGTGCTTTTAAAAAAAATAATTTGCAACTAAGACCAACATTTGAACATTAACCCCTGTTGACTGAGACAAAAAAAAAAAAATCTATGACTAAGTTGTGGCAAGTTAAAATGGGAGGAAGGGGGAGCAAAAGGTGAGACAACACCTCTAAGCTATCCATTAAGGTGGGTTTGGACATGGCTCTTAAAAAACTTTCATTGTCCCTTTGCAATCTTTTCAAGTTTAAAAAAATAGTCAGCTTTGCCCTCCTGTAGCGGTTCAGTGAGTTTATCTCCTTCTGATTCAAGCAGCTTTGCACTTTGTTTTTGGAAAAACACCACTTCTATAAAAACACACAAGAAACAAACTTAGTTTCAGTTTAGTCACGAGCTAGCCACAGGACTTTGCTGAACACAAACTCCTGTCATGGGAGACTCTTCTCTATCAATTCCTTGCCTCATTGCAAGGTGTCCTTCAGTCATGTAATGAGCAGGACCTGTATTAGCAGAAAACTGGTATGTTGGATGTCCAGCTATGCCAGTCTCTTGGCGCGGATTAGAATAGACTGTTAAATTCATGTCTATAGCTCCATTTTGTCCGAAGTCCAAGGTATTAGCAGCCACTGGGCGGTTCTGATAGGCTTGATTGCCTTGGTTACCGGTAGAGGAGGAAGATGTAGAGGAAGAAGTAGTTGAGGAAGACAGAGATGTCATGGAGTGGTGACTATGGCCCACCTCCATAGAATCCTGGGTGGAGGAGCTATTTGTGGGAGAATTGTAGACCCTTGGCCTGGTCCGGCTACCCAAGGCTTGCTGTCCATGATGATGGTGGTGGTGGTGGTGGTGGTGATGGTGGGAGTTATTCCCATGGTGGTGATGTAATGCATTTTGTTGCTGAGGGGTTACATGAAAGGTGGTTTCTTGAACTGGATGGGTTTCAACGGTGACCTGTGTAGGAGCTTCAGTGCTTGTCCAACCAAGTGGAGGAGGAAACTGCTGTCGAACCTATGACAGTAGTTTAAGAAATAAAAAGTTTAATCAAATATGTTTTATATGCCATTTATACAAAGAGCTTAAAAACGATTAAAATTTACTCTAATGTAAAAAATAAAATTAAATTTTAAGTAGCATAAAAACTGATAAAAGTATGAAGTTAGAAATATTTCTAATACGCTTTTCTAAATGTATCTTCGGAAAAGAAAAACTAGGACAGAAACTTTGAATTTAATATTGCTGATACACTCAAGAAAAAAAATTCTAATTATGTGACCTACTGCAAAAGTTGTAAAAAGCAAATTCAGAGGCAGCATTGTTTAATGGTAGTAATCAGTAAGTGTGTGTTTACATCGTGCCTAGCACAACAGGACCCTGATCTCTGATTGGGGTCTCTAATACTGAAAAACAAATTATTAGTACAGTAAAAGCTGTTTTATCTGGCATATTGGAGGAATGGGGGATGCCGGTAAGTGAAAAATGCTGGTTAACTAAGAGGGAGGGAGTTTGGGTATGGGAGGGAGTGCGGGGCTGGGGGTTGGGGCACAGGAGCAGGTGCGGGAAATGGGCTCTGGGAGGGAGTTTGGGTGCGGGAGGGAGCTCGAGGCAGTGGGTTGGGGCACGGGAGGGAGTGTGGGGTGGCGGGTGCGGAGGGCCCTCACCTCAGGCAGTTCCTCGCAAACGACAACCTGTCCTGGCTGCTTTATAGAGCTTTCCAGTTGGTGAAGTGCCGGATAAAACAGCTTTTACTGTATTAATATTATTAGACAAGTAGCTTGAAGCTTGCATTGAGATCCCAATAGCATCAGAAGAGTATTATTAACAACTCTACCAAAATATTAGCTAATAAAACTGATTTCATACGTTTATTTTCATAATTATTCCCCTCACCTGGGAAGAAGTACAATTACTCCTTTTATAATAGCGATGGCAATACTGAGAAGCTTTGTTTTTCCCACTAGCTTTATGTTGTAAAGTGATGAGCAGCAATGGCCAATAACTACTACATTTTAGTTTTATTCTTTTATCAGTAAATCAAGCAGATATGTACTCATTTATATTTTTAACCAAGACCATAGTTCAACGAATAATAAAAGCAACAAAAAATACTACTACTACTTTGCACTTGTATAGTGGCTTTCCTTCAAGAACATTAATATGTCTTAGAAACATTAATGTCAAATGGGGATAAAGAGAGAAACTGAAGCACAGGTTTACCTGGGGACAGACCCTGACACTGCAAGCTCTGTGTGGGTTCTCTGCAATACTGTTGTGACCTTGGCACAAAAAGCAGGAGTGTGTTAATAAAGACTGTGGATGACACAAAGTTGGGAGGTATTGCCAATACAGAAGAGGACTGGAGTATCATACAAGAAGATCTGGATGACTTTGAAAACTGGAGTAATAAAAATTTGATGAAATTTAATAGTGCAAAGTGCAAGGTCATGCACTTAGGGACTAACAACAAAAATTTCTGCTATAAGCTGGGGACTTTTCATTTGGAAGAGAAGGAGAAAGAGCTGGGTGTATCAGTTGATCACAGGATGACTACGAGCCGCCAATGTGATGCTGTGAAAAAGACTAATGCAGTCCTAGGATGCATCAGGCAAGGTGTTTCCAGTAGAGAAACAGAAGTGGTAATACCATTATACAAGGTACTGGTGAGACCTCAACTGGAATATTGTGTGCAGTTCTGATCTCCCAGGTTTAAGAAAGATGAATTCAAACTGGAACAGGTGCAGAGAAGGACTATTAGGATGATCCGAGGAATGGAAAACCTACCTTATGAGAGGAGACTCAAAGAGCTTGGCTTGTTTAGCCTAACCAAAAGAAGATTGAGGGGAGATATGACTGCTCTCTATAAATACATCATAGGGATAAATACCAGGGAGGGAGGGGAGTTATTTAAGTTAAGCACCAATGTGGACACAAGAACAAATGGATATAAACTGGCAATCAACATTAGACAAAATTCGTTGAAGGTTTCTAACCATTAGAGGAGTGAAGTTCTGGAACAGCCTTCCAATGCAAGTAGTAGGGGCAAAAAACCTAACTGGCTTCAAGACCAAGCTTGATAAGTTTATGAAGCGTATGGTATGATGAGACTGTGTACAATGGCATATTACCAATCTGTGACTGATAGCAGCAAATATCTCCAACAGCTGATGATGGGACACTAGATGGGGAGGGCTCTGAGTTACTACAGAGAATTCTTTCCCAGCTGTAGGGCTGGTGGGTCTTGCCCAGATGCTCAGGGTCCAACTGATCACCATATTTGGGGTTGGGAAGGAATTTCCCCCTGGGTCAGATTGGCAAGGAACGCTTTGGGGGGGGGGGGGGGGGGGGGGGGGGGGGGGGGGGGGAGAAGTGTTCGTGTTCCTCTGCAGCGTGGGGCATTGGTCACTTGCAGGTTTAAACTAGAGTAAATGGTGGATTCTCTGTAACTTTAAGTCTTTAAATCATGATTTGAGGATTTCAGTAACTCAGCCAGAGGTTACGGGTCTATTATAGGACTGGGTGGGTGAGATTTTACAAACTAGATGATCATGATAGTCCCTTCTGGCCGTATAAAGTCTATGTTCAAACTGCTCTTTGGGATGGACTGGAAGATTTATGACTATTTGAATTCTCTGGTCCTTAACAGGGGAATGGAGGAAAAGCTGCAAGAGCCCTAGAGGCTCTCTGTTGCTGGCACTCCATAGTTAGGGAGTGGGGGATTCTTCCCCCTTACAGCTGCAGGATTCCCCAGTACTTAGCCAAATTATTAAGGCTGCTGGTACTATTTTGGCCAAAGTGACTTACCCAAGATATTCACAAAGGATTATCTGTGGAAGAACTGGGACTAGCAAAATCCAAGTCTTCCAATTGCCAGTTCCATGCCTACCCCACCTTTCACTTTGAAGTGTTAATTAGCATAAATCTTGACATTACAGGATAGTTTATGGATTCAGTCGTCTCAAAATATAAAGGCAATTGCGTTTTTATAAATGCATCAGGGAGAAGCTCTGTTCAAGAGCATACCTGTGGACTCTGTGTTTCACAGTCCATAGCCTGGACAGCAGCAGTGAAGTGTCCACCACTGTGTCGATGTTGATGTGTAGGGTCTGACCGAGCCCTTCCACTGTTGCTTGTCCCAGAAGACCCACCTATAACAATCATAACACAAGCAATAATAGAACAGCAGCAATATTTACAGCATTCCACAGAACAACTATGTTAGGAACGTAATCTTAGGCTTTGATCTTGAAACAATTTATTCCGTATAAAGCAGAAATAGGTTTAGATGAAAAAAATTCGACTGAATTTTTAAGTTATAGGTTGTAGTGGAAATCTATTATGAATTTTTTTTAAACATTTTTGTTTTTAAAAAGACAGGCTTTCAGAAGTGAAAAAATGAAGACAATTATATGGAAAAATTGCTGACTTGAAATTTTTGATATTTTCTCTTTAAAATAATACTGTCTTGACAATTTACTAATGAGAAATGTACCTGAGCTTGAAGATGTGCTAGAGGTGGTTCCTGAAGACTGCGACTGCTCCATGGCAGGACTCGTAGACACACTGTTACTTGTATTTGTACCTTCATCTGCTGTTTTCTTAAAGAAACTGTGCTGCAGGGCATAATAAGGTTGAATTCGGGTTTTGGGGTCATAATCAAGCATCCTTAAGATGAGGTCTTTGAACTTCAAGTAGTCAGCTACAGTATGACCCGATTCCCCAGTACGCCGTCCGCCTGGTCCCCCTGTTTCAACTCCAAGTATATTGTGAAGTTTACGAGTTCCTGGTGGTTTGTACTCCTGTTGAGAAGTTAGCAGTTGATTGTCATTCAAGTTATAAGCTAGACTTTACATTATCACCGTTTAAATAAACCATAAAAGAAAATCAAATGAAAGTCAGGAGTTATTTGTCAGTACTGAGAACATTAATAGATTTAATTTTCAAATCAATTCTATCATACTGAATATTAAATAGTGTGAAAATTAAGTCTTCAAAAGAACAAACATTTTTAATCAGTACAATAGTTACCACAGAAACTTATTTTGAACACTCCATTCCTTATCTAGGATACCTAACCTACCCTTTTTCCATCTTTGGTCTTCTTTAAGTTCCAAGTGCCATCTGGCAACTTTTCAAAGAACTTTCTTGCTTTTGGTGCTTGGTCAAGAATATGAGCAGGTGCTATACCCAGAACTTCCACTATTTTATTCATTTGATCCACCTGGTTCAAAAGAAAGAATAGTTATAAAAACAAATGTAGTAGATAATTTGGCAATGAGATGAAATCTAAAATTCTAGGTAGACATGTGGGAAGAAAACTGGAACTACCTAAAAAAGCTGTTGAGTTACAAATCAGCTGTAACATTTGAGAATATTAATTCTTATGTAAGAAGCAAATACACAAATAAGTACAAGTATCAATAATTGCAGAAATCAATACATTACAATTTGATATAAGCAATCTGTACTTTAGACTCCTGTCAAAAGATATTCCTACTGCCAAGTTGATGCCAATTCTTAAACAATTAAACAGGCTTCCTCTATGTGTGCCTTACAATTAATTAGATCAAACTCCTGATTAGAAAGAATGAAGAATAAGATCACTTCTACCATTGGGAATTTACACACCTCGTTTGCTCCACTAAAGAGAGGTTCTCCAGTGTGCATTTCTACTAAAATACACCCAAGGGACCACATGTCAATTGCAAGGTCATAAGGCATTCCCAGTAGCACCTCTGGAGATCTATAAAAACGACTCTGGATATATTGGTATATCTGAAATAAACACATAGAAAGATAATGAATAACTTCTGAAAAGCCTTGTCCTGATTTAGACATTAGTGACTTACAAGAACTTTACCACAGAAAGGTATTTTTGAGGTTGAGGAGGACGAAAAGGGAAGTCTGGAAATTTAATAATAAATATAAAAATCAGAATTTGTACTTGAAGTCTCAGATATTTACATATCAATACTTAATAAAATACTAGCACTCTCCTGAGCCCCAACATCTGCTACACATCTTTAAAAATAGGGCTTTACTCAAAGAGATCCTTTTGTTTGTTTAAATTAATCTTTAAGAAAAAATAGGATTTCTCTCAATTCAGACTAATATCCTCCTCTGAATATCCTATTCAGATTTCTGTTCGGTTCTGGCTGTGGGTGGGGAACATCCTTCTTCACACTCCTCCCAACACTCAACTGTTGAAAAGAAAAGGGGATAGCATTCTTAATCTTTATAAGTAAAATTTCAGAAGTGCCTAAGTGACTTGCAAGCCTAAATTCCATGTTCAAAAGTGTTTAGGCACTTAGGAGCCCAAGTCCCATGGCTTTCAATGAGACTTAAGCTCCCAAGTCACTTAGATGCTTTTGAAAATTTCTTTCTACAAGATTCCTAGTCATCTGTATGACTGACACCCCTGTTTTAGAGCAGTCAGGCAGGGAAAGGTTACTATGTATAGTGGGTATGTATGGTTGCATCTGAAGAAGTGCGTTTTTTACCCACAAAAGCTTATGCCCAAATAAATCTGTTAGTCTTTAAGGTGCCACCGGACTCCTTGTTGTTTTTGTGGATACAGACTAACACGGCTACCCCCTGATACTTATATATGGTGGGATGTTTCTTCACTGACTGAATGCATTCAGACAGTGAAGAACCTTTCTGCACACTAGGATATATTGGGGTGCAATAAACATGCTCCATGTATCTTGAAATAATGTCTATGAGCAGACTGCCATTAAAAACTAAACTAGGTGGAGAGTCCAATTCTTCCTCAGAAAGGGAGAAGCTTTTGGCATCTGTTAAAACAATATTTATGTACTTATCTACAATTACAGTAAATGGTTTAATCCATTTTTTTTTTAATGTAAGTGAAATTAGTACTCATTGAAGGTGTCAGATAGATAGCCCTGAATACTGAAGTAATCTATTTATCCTCAAAACACATACAGCATAAATCATGGCAATCTAAGGGTATGGCTACACTTGCAGATGTAGAGCGCTGTGCGTTAAACTAGCCCTTGGAGAGCGCAGTAGGGAAAGCGCTGCAGTGTGTTCACACTGTCAGATTCAAGCGCACTGGCGTGGCCACATTAGCAGCTCTTGCAACACCACTGAGAGCAGTGCATTGTGGTAGCTATCCCAGCATGCAAGTGGCTGCAACGTGCTTTTCAAATAGGGGGGTGGGGTGGAGTGTGTTGTGTGTATGTGGGGGGAGAGAGTGTGGGTTTTGGAGCGGCTGAGAGCATGTCAGCATGCTGTCTTGTAAGTTCAGACAGCAGCACCCGCCCCTCCTCCCAGCCTCTCTCTCACACTCTCAGCAAGCAGCATTCGACACTAATGGCTTGCTTTGTCCCAGAGCAGATAAGCATGCCAGCTGTCAAAAACGGTGCTCTGAAAGGGCATATCTGCTTTCCTACAGCTGAGTTCAAAACAATGACAAGAGTGGTCACTTGACTTAAGAGGATTATGGGACGTTTCCGGAGGCTGATCGAAGTGCAGTAATGCAACACCTCGTTCACACTGATGCGGGGGCATTTCAGCCAAGGCGCAGCAAGCGTTATGCTTCTCATGCAGCGCTCCAGCTGCAGAGTCCAGGCGCTCTAAGTGCCTTGCCAGTGTGGACGGATCGTGAGTTAGGGCGCCTGGGGCTGCTTTAATGCGCTCTAACTTGCAAGTGTAGCGAAGCCCTACGTTTTCCTTTACTGCCCAAGCAATGTGCCTCTATTCTAATCTAAAGGAACCATCTGCAGGACATAGGGTAATTCAGGCCCCTATTCCGCAAACACTTAAATGCATACATAATTTTACTTATTCTAATAATCCCATTGAAGTAAATGCAACTACCCATATGAGTAAAATTACTCATATGCTTAATGTTTGCAGAATTGAGGCCTTAGTCACTAAACCCATTCAATTTTTGTGTCTTGGGAGAGACTGTCAAGAACATGGCCAATTAGTGCTAATTTTGGTGGTGGATTCTGTGATGTGGACTGAACCACTGAACAACTATCAGATGACAGTGGCTCAAGTTTTTCACCCTGGAACTGAATTTCAGCTAGCGAAGTAGATGTTAGAAGTTCCACGCACCCTCAGCAGTCCCCTGACCTACCCAGTATTCCCAGTCTACCACTTATTTTCTTCTATTCCTAACAATGAGCACACTTTATGACAAAAGATTAATGTTATGGAAATAGTGTTCTCTCTCTCTCTCTAAATTATTTTTTTAAAGTTACCTCAAAGCTCTGAGTCTGGTTGGCCCTGTATTTAAAAGCCAACTATTCTAAATGTTACTATCAACAAATATCTTGAATGTTTTCACTTACCCATATACCAAGCAATATCTTAAAATCAAAAAAGGAATTACAAACACAGAAAAAGAAAATACTAATGAAAATATTTAATTTGTTACCCTTGTACTATATTAAGCTCCTACTGTTAAATGTAGATGTCTTTTGCATTATGAAATAGTGTCAGGAAAATTAACTGGGAGTTTGTTAAAGATATTTTTCATAGGCAACCTTATGTTGCCACATCATAAAAACAAATCAGTGTTTAATATTAATCAACATAAGCAAAGCTGAAATTGGCAATGAGAAAGTGTTAGGATTTGCTTAATCTCATTTTTAAATGTTCCTCAAGCTTCTAATTACACAAAACATTAACATTTATGTAACACCCACCCTCTGCCCAAGTTGGCAAGAACTGCCAAAATCAACAATCTTGATAGCGCTTCGTTTGGGGTTACAGAGCAGGATATTCTCAGGTTTTAGGTCACAGTGAATGATACTAAGTTCAGGAGTCGCAAGGAAAAGCAGTGCAGTGCACATCTGCTGTGCAAACTTTCGTGTCAGGTTCAGTGAGACACCTCTGAAGTTGGTGTTCCGCAACAGGTCATAGAGGTTGTAGGACAGCATTTCGAAAACTAAACAGAGATGGTTTCGGAACATAAAGTGGCGTTTCAAATGCACTAAAAGAGGAAAGAAAATAATTTTACATTAGAAGTACATATTCACTGTGATAACTAACAAATGCAAAAATACAACAAATTATTACACAAGGTGCTTCAAGTACCTTATAGGGTCAACTTCCAACATATTTATTAAAAAAGGTGCTAGTTAGCAATATTTTCTGATTATAATTATTTATCAAAAACAATATTCACTTAACACCTCATCAATCTGATTGAAATGATTACACAAGGAGGTGAAATAAGAAAAAACAAAGAAGGGACATTCACAGAAAGGAAAGGAAGCGAGTGAGGAGAATGCAGTAAAGTGAAAAATGGGAAGGGATGCCAAGTATGGATCTGCATAGCATGTGAGCTATGGAGCTATAACAACTTGATCATAAGGGACTTTTATTATATGAATATCTTACAGCATCTCCCAGGTCTAGGAGAAACACATGCAGATTGCCTCTCCAAAAAAGGGTTATACTTTCTCATTATTAAAAGAATTAAAATGTATAAGATATCTGTAATCATTCAGCTAAGAGGAAAAAAAAGTAATTCCGTTTTCTGGGGAAGAGACAATGGGGTAAAGGTAAGAAAAGATTAGGCAAGATTACTAGCATCTAGAAATAGTTTCTTGAGTAAAGTTGTAACTCTAGAGGAAAGTGGTCTCTTGCCTTTCCAGAGGGCAGTATTAATAATTTTAACCAACAATTCCAGCATGATTTAACTAACCACAAGAAGTGTTAAGTGGAAATCACAGGTCACAGCCTTCCAAAATGTCATTGAATAAAACGGGCCAAAATCCCAAAGGCATCACTCTCATCTGTCCCATTTAGACATTATATCAACACTTGGTGTTGGTGGAATTGGAAGAAATGTGGTGTAGAGAGGATCCATGGATCACAGGATCAGAAATGCATCCAAAGTAGTCTCTGGACTCTGATGCTCTCTGGGGCAGAAGCGATGAGATTTCCTGTACAGCCTGATGGTGAACCAGTTCATAGTAGGGGAACCCCACTTGATGAATAGCTATTGAGTCACATCATCTTTTATGGACAACATTTCCTGTTGTCCACAAACTTTCTGCTGAGGTGATCTGACAGTACACTGTGTATTCCTGGAAGATCAATCTTCTTCAGGGTAACTTTCTGGCATATGTAAAAAGTTCTACAGTTGGGGTACCTCTTGACACAGCAGAATGAATCTGATTCCACTCTGCTTGTTTAAGTAAAACATGCTAATGTTGCCTGTTATGACTTACGTGGTAAGCCCCTTGATGGCTGGTAGAAAGATCACATAAGCTTGATGACTGGTTCTTAACTCTAGCATGTTTATGAGAAGAGTTGTTTCTCAAGGTGTCCACAACCACTGCATTTGCAAGTCATCCAAGATGGGGTCCCCCGCCCAACGTGGATGCATCTATCATCAGAGTCTTTGATAGAACTGGTGGGGGAAGAATGGAACCCCTTTGCAGACTTTTGTCAGGTCTATCCACCTCTAATCATAACAGGACTCATGGTGGAACAGGAACCAACATGTCCAGATGATGTTTGCTTGGCTGATATACAGACTTCAGTCACTTTTGCATGCAGCACAGGTAAAGTCTGGCATGCTGAGTCATAAAGCTACAGGATGCCATACAGCCCAGTAGTCAGATATATTCTGGATTAGCCTGGACATGTGTGCATACCATTGTTGTCAAAGTCTATAATGACCACAATGAACTCTATTTTTTGTACCGTGGTCAGTAGTTACTGGTCTTTATTTTCAGACTTAATCACACAAAAGAAGCAGTATCTGCTGGATGAAGTCTGCTACCTGTTGAGGAGACTTTGCACAAATCAGCCATTTAAGTATGGGAACACTTGGATTTCCAACTTCCTGAGGTACACAGCCATTCTTTCAAGGCACTTTGAACAGTCTGGGAGCTATCAACAGGCCAAATGTTAGTACTCTGTACTGGTAATAGCAATATCCCATTAGGAATGTTAAATATCTTATGTGGGCTGGGTGAACTGTGATGCAAAAATGGGCATCCAGGGGATGGAGAGTGGTGTATCAATCTCCTCTGCTCTAGGGATAGGGTAACAGAAGCAAATGATCCTGAACTTGACCTTTCTGATGAAGGTGTTTAGTTGTCTTAGGTCCAGGATAGACTTCAGTGCTCTCTTTTGGGGACTAAAACCCCTCTCCCCCATACTGACGCAGGATTTCTGTTGCATCAGGAGACACACCCTCTTAACAAAAGACACTCTCATCAGAAGGGTCATTTGGGGGAGGTATTTGAGGGTGACAAGGAGACTGGAACTGGATAGTATATGCAATCTCTATTATGTTCAGAACCCACTGATCAATAGTGATAGTGTTCCAGAATTTTCAGAACAGATATAAATGATTCCCAAAAGAAAGAGATGGGGTGGGATGGGATGATTGGTAGGGATTGGTACTCCGCTCTTAAGCAAGCAGCCAAAATCAATCAAAGAAGGCTGATGGGTCAACAAAGCAGTGGAAGTGGAAGATTTCTACCAAGGAAAATGTTGTCATTTCCTTAGTGGAGCCAACTGTTTGTTCTGTTGATAGAAGGAATGGCATTTGGTAAAGCTGTGGCTTATATTGTTTTCCTTTGAGAGCAGGTGTATAGACTCCCGAAGACCTCAGGGTTGCCATTGAGTCCTTAAAAGAATGTAGTGTGCCTTGGCATAGAAAAAGCTGCATCCCTTGAATGGAAGGTTTTCAATTATGACTTGTACCTCCTTAAGAATTCCAGATGAGTGGTAGTCAAGAAGACCTTCCCATTGCTATGGAAGCACCCACCAAGTGCTGCCTGCAGAGATGTTCCAGCCACAAGTTGACCCTTGGCAATGATGGATTTGAATTTATCTATCATTTCCTGTGGAATCTTCTCAGTGAATTTTTTCAGAGTCCCAATTAATATAATCATATATTGCCAACAAAGCTTGGTAGTTGTAAATTCTTATTTGCAAACTAGAGGTGGAACAGTTTTTCCTGCCAAACAATTCCAATTCTGGGGGGAAATCAACCTTTGTTGTCTCTGGAGATTCATTTTATCGGCTGCTGCCAGTGAGCCTTGTGAGAGATGGGTATAAACTTGTTCAAATCCTTGAGAAGGGGCTTAATAGCACCCATCCGTTCTTTTAGATGTTGAAGCTACTGAGGCTGAGGTTTACCACAGTAATTTGGCAGGGCCTAACTGGCAGTCAAGCGAGTTGATACAGAGGTATGGAGGAGTTTGAGAGTTTGTCTTGAACTACCTCAACAGGAATCTCTAGAGTTGAGGCAACTCCCCTCATAAGATCTTGAAATGTTTTATAATCACCTGGGGTGGATGAAGATTCTGACAGCCTCATCTGGAGAGGAAGAAGAAACATGATCAAGGACAGTGTTCCATTGTTTGCACCATTTGAGTGAGTGATATGCCCTTCATGGGATGTTGGGGCAAGGATGATCTGGGTCTGGTTTATGATGCTGAAGCAATTCTTTAACATGGGGAATATGTCCCAAAAAGCCCAAGTGTGTTGATGAGCATAGAAGGTTGTTAGCCAAAGAGGAGGGTACCAAAAATTCATATCCTCTCTTACCTAGTCTTCAGTCTTTGATAACCAAAATCAGTCCTAGAATCCTAGCCCTGCAGGAATGGGCCTGAATCTCCTGAGACAAGGGATCTTGTTGATGAAGCTTTCCTGCTGTCCTCAGATTCATAGGAGGAGAAAGAATATTTTTCATGCAAAGGAGGGACTTTCCAGTTGGTGTACTCAGCTCCCAGACCAACTGAGATTTTGCTGGTATAGGGGATACACTAGGCACCAAGGTCAGTAATGATGTTGGTACCAGTGGAGGCACTTTTAAGGTTGCCAACAGAGGCAAGTCCAGTACAGAGGATACAGAGAAGTCCTTAGCTGCTAAGTAAACCCTCAGTAATGTATATATTGAAGTCTGTGAAACACCCATGACAGATGACTGTACCAAAAGTGACTGTACTGGTAAAGTCACTAATAGATAAGAGCATCCTGTGGTTCCGGGGCCACCAGCACCATAGTTGTCGGTACCAGGAGCCTTGACATTGCACAGGTGGTATCAGACAATTTCTGAGGGAACATAATATCAGATCCTGAGGCACGGTATCCGGAACCTGAATGGGTGCTGTAAGAACCCTTCTTAGCTCTAAGGCTACCCTTAGGGGTATGTCTACAGTGCAATTAAAAATCTGCAGCTAGCCCATGCCAGCTAACTTGGGCTTGCAGGGCTCAGGCTAAGGGGCTATTCAACTGCAGCATAGATGTTCAGGCTTGAGATGGAGCACAGGTTCAAGGAAAGTGATCAGGAACAGTCAGCATGGATTCACCAAGGCAAGTCATGCCTGACTTACCTAACTGCCTTCTATGATGAGATAACTGGCTCTGTGGATGAGGGGAAAGCAGTGGAAGTGTTATTCCTTGACTTTAGCAAAGTTTTTGATATAGTCTCCCACAGTAGTCTTGCCATAAAGTTAAAGAAGTATGGGCTGGATGAATGGACTATAAGGTGGATAGAAAGTTGGCTAGATCATCGGCCTCAACGGGTAGTGATCAACGGCTCCAGCGGAGGGCAACAAAAATGATTAGGGGGCTGGAGCACGATTTATGAGGAGAGGCTGAGGGAACTGGGATTATTTAGTCTGCAGAAGAGAAGAATGAGGGGGGATTTGATAGCTGCTTTCAACTACCTGAAAGGGGGTTCCAAAGAGGATGGATCTAGACTGTTCTCAGTGGTACCAGATGACAGAACAAGGAGTAATGGTCTCAAGTTGCAGTGGGGGAGGTTTACGTTGGACATTAGGAAAAACTTTTTCACTAGGAGGGTGGTGAAGCACTGGAATGGGTTACCTAGGGAGGTGGTGGAATCTCCTTCCTTAGAGGTTTTTAAGGTCAGGTTTGACAAAGCCCTGGCTGGGATGATTTAGTTGGGGATTGGTCCTGCTTTGAGCAGGGGGTTGGACTAGATGACCTCCTGAGGTCCCTTGCAACCCTGATATTCTATGATTCTATGACCCTGTGAGGTGGGAGAGTCCCAGGGCTTGGTTTGCAGCCCGAATGTCTACAACGCAGTTAAACAGCCCCTTGAGCCTGAGCCCTGCGAGCCTGAGTCAGCTGGCTTGGGTCAGCTGTGGGTGTTTAATTGCAGTGTAGACATACCCTTCGATTCAGTCAACTGAGAGGATTTATGGTCCTTGGAAATCAAAGGTCCTTGGAAGCTGAAGGGTCCAGAGAAGATCTGTATCTGCTCTCTCTCTCTCGCTCTGAGACTTATGCAGTTTTCTCCCTCTCTAACCTCAGTACCTCCCAGATGAAGATGATGGGTTTTTTAAACTCGGAATGGCAGCTTCAGGAGAAGCAGCAGCTGGGGCACTCCCTGAAATGGATCAATCAGATGATTCTGCCCCAGACAAGCCAGGATGAGAGGCAGGGTGCACTGACCTCTCTAAGTATCAGGGGGTAGCCGTGTTAGTCTGTATCTACAAAAACACCAAGGAGTCTGGTGGCACCTTAAAGACTAACAGATTTATTTGGGCATAAGCTTTCGTGGGTAAAAACCTCACTTCTCTCTCATCCTCTGGATTCTTTTTGAGAATGATTTGCAGATAGCACATCACTGAAGTGCCCCTCACTCAGATAAATCAAACACCAAGCACGCCCATTGTTCAACAGCATTGCTGTCTCACATGAAGGACAATTCTTGAATCCTGGGGATTTACGTTCAGTCATCATGACCGAAGTGGTACTGAAAGTACCTCCCACATAAACAAATAAAGGACAATTTTGTCACAAAGGAAAAAAACTCTAGAAAAATTCCTAACACTACTTTAAACTAAGTACCTAATTAGCAATTTACAAAGCATATGAAGAGGCAGTCACTGCAAGCTCTGACCCATAGCCACAGGTGATGAACAGGAACTGAGGGATAGTTGAAGTGGCCCCTCCTTGTATGCACCTAGTTGGTGCATGGGGACACAAAGTGCAGGCAGTTCCCCAAGGGACACTGCTGCCAAAAGAATCCGTCTTAAGCACACTCGGTACACGTACAATGATAGTGGAATATATATGGACAAACACTTAAAGAAGAACCAAGATTTACCAGGCTGTCAACCATCTAGAAGAGCTGCTCCAGGAAACACTTTTGAGGCAAAGGGGGGAGCAAGCAAGGCATAATATTTGCATACTCCAGTGTAGAGCTTTTTTTCTATAAATTTTTCTATAAATAAACTAATAAGGAACAGCAGAATCATAACTACTTTAGAATTTTAATAAAAACTATTAACAAAAATGCTTGTCCGCTATCCCTTCTTTGAATCTAGACATTTGTCTCCTAAACATTATTCAATACTAAATATTTTATAGAGTTTACTATAATATCCATGATTTACTTATAAAACACTCGATCTATGCAATCTATATTTTATACCACGCCCACCACACTGTCATATCTGAAAGCCTTCAAAAATGTTAAAAAAAAAAAAAAAAACCTGACTCCTCTATAGACAACTTCTCTTTCTACATTAATCTATTGAGTATTCCAATAAAAGTACATCTATAAGCAAAATCAAAAGAACTTTTCTATGCTTACAAACTTACAGTGTACACGTACAATGAAGGAGCAGTATCTGTGCGTCATCTAGGCAATGTGGTACTTGTTTTGTGAAGCTACTTAAAGTAATTGCATATCAATAAAAAAATACCCCAGCAAATGCCAGAGTGTGGGGCTGCACAGAAAGGTTCAGTAAATATTGAGGAAAAAACAGATTTCCAAGTTTTATAAATTTAAAATGTAACAAGTAACTGCATCTATTTCTAGCAGAAGAAACGGTTTTGAATAGTTACATGGTAGTATCCTGTTAACTGACGCACACTTATGGAAACAATTTTAACAATCAAATAACTGTCTATTTACAGAGAGATTTGTTGTGTGTTCAGTATATATTAGAAGATATTAATTTTAAATTCACGAATTGGTTTAAAAATTAATCAACATGAGAACATTTCTATATTAAAAGATAACAAGCTCATATTTCAACCATACTGGAGCAGGAAAGTAACCTGAAGCAAGCCAAGAACTATTATAAATTATTGCATAAAGAGTGCAGTCAACAGCAGGTGTGATATTTCAACAGAATACGTGTAATATTTCTCCATTGTTCAGAATTACTGACATTCATTACGTTGGTCTGTTCACTGGCAGCCATCTCAATTAACCACCAATTTATAAAGCAATCCAAGCGTAGCTTTAGGACAAAGTTATGAGATATATAAATTTTAACATGATGTTTTGGGGAAATATGGAATGTTTGTTTGTTTGTTTTAAATCAAGGATTTTTTCCAAGCAGAGGCTCTCAATCTAATATTAAAAATTCAAGAGGTTTCTTATTATTGTCATACCGTATTTCACTATTTTGCAGTGAACTAATGTAAAGGAAAGTAGTTTTTAGATTTCTAAAAGGCATCTCTCTGTCATATGCTGTGGAGTTTAATTTTTATTTGAGATATGAATGACATCAATAAATCTAAGTTAAAACATGTTAAAATATTTTTCACAAAAAAAAATCACAAAACATATTTCTACACACTGACAACGATAATATTGAATAAAATGAGTTAAAATTTCCTAAATGGTAAGGCTTTAAAATAGTTATCTGGTCACTAGATAATGTAATCCTAAGTACAATTTTACATTTGAAAAGAGATAATCTTTCCATAATACAAAGGTAAGCCAATACTCCCCACGTACATAAAGAGAGAGTAAAGCTAGTAATATTATTAGCCTCTTAAAATTGATTATATGACAGAAAATAAATTAATCTTTTTCCTCCATATTTCTTCTCAACCTTCATCATTCCTCTGTTCTGATACTCCTTCCCTTCCATTATCTTTCCCACTCTACCACATTCCAAAGAACAGGCAGGTTTGTGAGTTTTAACATACTGCCTCTCATGGGCTGGCTAATTACCAGTTTAGTTTTTATTATAAAATTAAAGTGACAACACAACCATATCTCAAGAAAAACGCAATGAAACCCACCAGGAACAGCAAGGATGTATGTCTGATTTCTGTGCTGAGACCAGGTAAGCTTTAATGCTCACTCATCTCTCAGTTTTATTATAAAGAACCTTATGTAGCTTTTTAATTAATAATTTTTTACCTGGAAATTGCTTTCTATACGATGGTTTAATCCGCACAGGATAAATGGGTAGCCCCACCTCTTTTCAACAGGCAGGCTAGCAAGCAAAACTTAGTATTGGCTCTGATTGGCTAACAGCCTTAGCTAGACCATGCCTCATTGACTTTCCAGTTGACTTGAGAGAAAACCCAACTTTATATTAGGAATATTACTTTTCAAAACATACACAGCCTATAACTTGGGACTTTTCACTGACAAACGGGCCAGATTCCTATGCTGGCAGAACAGAGGTATAGATGAATTTATTTCCTAGTAATTTCTAAGAAACAAGGTGGATGAGATCATATATTTTATTGGACCAACTTCTGTGGGTAAAAGAGACAAGCTTTCGAGCTAAACAGACCAGAAGAAGAGCTCCGTGTAGCTCGAAAGCATCTCTCTTTCACCAACAGAAGTTGGTCCAATAAAATATATGATCTCATCCACCTTTTCTCCCTAATATCCTGGGACCAATACAGCTACAACACTAGGAAATAAATTATATTTTTTGTGCCCACGTGGACATCTGTGTGACATTTCCCAGAGAATAAAAGCTCAAATATGGAAAACAGCTGCATGAGTAGGATATAGCCCAAGATCTACCAAGAAATCCTCTGGGAAGATACAGTTTGACCTCAGACTCATTCTGCTATACTGTGAAACAATCTGGGTGATTTTCTAATTGGTTTTGTCCTTTGCAGGTAGAAGGCAAGAGTGTGATGTACATCAAGGTAGTGAAGTCTCCTCTACTCTTCAGATACATGCAGTTTTGGAAAAAACACAGGTCAATGGATTGAGTAGTTTATATGAAACTCCAAAACTTCTTTGGAGGTGAATTTCAGATGTAGTCATAAAGAGAGTTTGTTACTGAATATAGTTTATGGCAGATTCATCATTATGGCTCCCAGCTCAACCACTCTTCTGGCTGAGGTGGTGACACCAAGGAATGCAACTTTCTTTGATAAATAAGACATGGAACACACATTTAATGGTTCAAAGAGAGAACATGGAACCAGTCATAGACCATGGTCCAGGCAGCTTCCTGCCTATCCCCCCTCATCCTGTCTCAGGGAAAGTGGAGGGAAGGGGGAGTGGGAGGGGGAGAAAGGGCAGCCACTAGTTGTCATAAGAACATTCTTCTCTTGTGAGAACATGTTGGTCCACAACAGAGTTCCAACTATCCCAAGTAAACAGAGAGGATAAGAAAAATTACTTCCTGCCTTGTCTTCTTAAAAGGCCAAGTTTAAGAAATGTACAATGTCTGGATCCAGCTGGGGAGTGAATTGGAGCTTCTGCCTCCTTTTAGCATGTTTCTATGAGAAGTGGGCAAATGCCAGCAATATGATCTTCTCTGGTACCATAATTATATTGGGCTTCTTATTTTTTTCTGGAATTTATACCCACTGTATAGGTTAAAATTGCTTTACCAGCAACTTTTCCATATTAAGAAGAGGCAGTAGGGACTGAAGACTGCCCCCTTCTCAGGAGCAAAATAGACTCTGTCCAATCTGATTGCCATATACAGCAGTAGAACTCATGGTTAAAAACACAAGGCAGTTAATAATGTCATATGGTCTCATATAACTTCTCCTGGATCAAGTTCTACATGCACAGGTCAACTGTCTTCTTTATGTAAGATAGTCTGCTGTAAAAACTATTGATGTAAAAACAAACAAATGTATAATTCCTCAACATTATGAGCACTGTAAAATTAGTAGCATGGTCTTAGGTTCTCCAGCCAATTCTCAAATATTTGCAAGTGAATAAAAATAAGAATTATCTTAATACCTATATAGTATTTCATTTCAGTGTCATGTTTGTTCATAAGCTCCAAAAGCCGCACTTCAATCTGGGCTTGATTTAGGAAAGCCTTCTTGTTCTTTATAATTTTAATAGCAACCCACTCCTGTTCCACACGATCATAAGCCTTTACAACCTGAAAGAGAAAAAAAGACATGCTAAATACAATGTTCAAGTAACTGCACATTTCATTAAATTTATTTATTAAACAGAGACTTTCAAAACCAAGAAAGGTTTGAAATTAATCATATTTAAAACATACTTAGTAATCCAGGTTATATTTCAAAATTTCACTAAGTACGTTTAATTCTTATTGAAAATATTTGTCTTGAAAATAAGAATTTTCATCCTTTCTAGACCATTTTCTTTTCTTCTTTCTACTGTGAAGCCATAGGTGATATTGTGATATGATATTAATTTTCATAACAAAAATCACAAAAACAGGATTCAGACTTCATTGAGAAGGTGGACTGAGGAAATAACATCTAATTCAAGTACAAGTATAAAAAAAAATCAATACAGAAAATAAGAGTAAAATCACTTTCTATTAAATATTCACTATTTAGAAATGCTTAATTCTCAAAATGCCTTTTTCAAGAGTTAACTTGGGTATGATGTGTATTTATTACATACTCTATGCTACCTGTTTGTGTTATCTCCCGAAGCACAGAAAATTAAATTTGGGTTTCCATAACACCATGGAATTCTGAATGACAGCAAATGCAAGTTAAGTGTTAAATTAAGAACATAACATAAGAACATAAGAATGGCCCTACTGGGTCAGACCAAAGGTCCATCTAGCCCAGTATCCTGTCTTCCGACAGTGGCCAGTGCCAGGTGCCCCAGAGGGAATGAACAGAACAGGTAATCATCAAGTGATCCATCCCCTGTCACTCATTCCCAGCTTATGGCAAACAGAGGCTAGGGCCACCATTCCTGCCCATCCTGGCTAATAGCCATTGATGGACGTATCCTCTATGAATTTATCCAGTTCTTTTTTTAACCCTGTTATGGTCTTGGCCTTCGCAACATTCTCTGACAAGGAATTCCACAGATTGACTGTGCATTGTGTGAAGAAATATTTCCTTTTATTGTCTTAACCTGCTGCCTATTAATTTCATTTGGTGACCCCTAGTTCTTGTGTTATGAGAAGTAGTAAACAACACTTCCTTATCTACTTTCTCTACACCAGTCATCATTTTATAGACCTCAATCATATCTCCCCTTAGCTGTCTCTTTTCCAAATTAACAGGTTTGATTCTCTTGCAAAAGCAGTTACTGGATGCGCATGCTCAAGAAAATTCAAATTTCATGTTTTATAAACAAGAAAAATCATAACTGCAGAAATTTTGAGTAGACATCTTATTCCAAGAGCTTATGAATAAGGAAACAATCTTTATATGAGACCGGGATGTAGCTTGGATATTGACTCATTTAGATGGCTATTATAACTAAAATGAATTAATGATTTTTCAGCTGACATCCATTACCTGCCCAAAGGATCCTTTGCCAATTAAAGAGTCAATTTCATAACGATCCATCCACTTCTCCCCATTTTTTACAATATAGTCATAGTTGTCATCATCATAGCCATCGTTGTAAACTTTCCGTTCCTTTTTATGACTGGAATCATCTCCTTGGCCCTGTTGGTGCCGCCTCTTCTTTTTTGCATAGTAAACCTGAAGATGAGGAACATACTGGTTTAAATTTCAACAGATGGTGTCACTTTAATCAGTAAAGAGTATCTTCAGGGACTACTCTAGTCTCCCCTCTCCCCGCAACCAGCAAAATTTTCTGGCTTTACAAACCCATTTTCCTTTTTTAAAAAGTTATTTTCCCCTCCCCTGTTGCTGTGTGAAAGACACCCATAAAAACCAGGAAAACTAACTGACTATACTGAGAAAACAGTGAATCTCTTAACACAGAGCTATCAAATTCACAAAGTAAAACAGAAAATGTATCTAAAAATTATAATTTTAGACATAATAATCCTAAGTGACATTTATAAATAAAGTAGATAAAGTTTCAGGGAAAAGAGCAATTTTTGAATTAGTGTGTCCCTTCAGAAGTGCACACAATGTTTTAATTATATCACAGGATCTGAAATTCAGTCATTTATACCAAAAGCAAATATCCCAATATTTATGAATATTCGAGAAACATCAGTAAGCACACCACAGCAACATATTCATAAAATGTAGCCTTAGAGCCTATTAAAAAACAAAGGGTACAAAAGAGAAAACACACCATGGTTAAGTCACTTACTCTGTCTCTCACACACACAAAAGGTAATACTTAGTCCTGCCTTGAATGCAGGGAATTGGACTAGACGACCTCTTCAGGTCCCTTACAGTCCTATGATTGTACTTTACACACACATGAAAATTAACCTAACATCTTTATTTATGTTTAAAAAGGCAAGACAAAGACTAAAGCGTAACCAACAGAAAGTAAAATTAAATATGTAAGCATTGGGAGAAGCTGAGTAACAAAAGATTCAATTGTTGCCTAGCATTACAGTACATACACAATATAATAATAATGATGATAATTAAATATGGAAATACTTGACACTTAACATTTTATATTTTTCAAGTGCCGTACAAAACAATAGAGTAGAAAAAGTGAGGCAAAAGGAATTAAACATCAGTGGCATAGCATCATTAAACTCAGTGACATAGCAGTTCTGGACTCCCAGGC
This sequence comes from Terrapene triunguis, assembly GCF_002925995.2. Taxonomy (NCBI): domain Eukaryota; kingdom Metazoa; phylum Chordata; order Testudines; family Emydidae; genus Terrapene; species Terrapene triunguis. The sequence goes on from NW_020664381.1 coordinate 4,769,465, forward strand.
TCAAGCACAGGCCACTAGATAACAGCAGCTGCTTTTAAACTGCTGGGGCCTTGATTAGAAATAGTAATTTTGCCAGACTACAGTCCATAAGTACTCAAGACTAAAAGAAAAAACAAAGTGAAATCATGGATGGCTGCAGTGCCATTTCTTTTATTCTACAATCACCACAGGCATCCAGGAGGACATCACCACTTCCTTGCTTTATAACTTTGCCTTCTTTTGGATTTTGAATAATTAAGATAGACCAATTAAGGAGGCTCTATAGAAACTCAAATTTTCTAAAAGATAAAGCAATCAAAAGATAACGTGAAAGGCAAAGATGGCTTATGTTTTCCTGATGATACATATAAAAGACCTTCAAGTTTATTTATATTTAAATAGCAATTCAATTGCTGTCTAGGCCTTCTTTTCCAGAAGATTATGGACTGGAGGCCCAGTAAGATTATGACCTCACAGGTATCGAGTAGTGAAACACGAGCAATTGGGAGGGAATCTGATTTTTATTCAGTGTTTAGAACGCGTGTGTTGTTGGTAAAACCAATGGAAAGTAAATGCTCTACAAACCGTTGGAAGAAAAAACTATAAAGACCTAGACTTTCAAAAGTGAGTGTTGATTTTGAGAGCCGTGATTTGGGTGCTCAACCTGAGACAACTGAAAGGGACCTCGTTTTCTGAAGGCAGGTGCTCAACAGTTCTGAAAAACCAGGCTCATTAAAGTTGTCTGAAGTTGGGCACCCGAAAACTGAGGAGCCCAAAATAGTCACTTTTGAAAATTTAGGCCTAAATATTCAACACCCACCAAGCCCCTTTAAATTAAAAGCAGAGAAAGTTTCCACTTCAGGTCCTTCAAGGAGACTTCCCACCAAAGAAGAGAAGACAAGGCATTACTGATATTTCTACAGGGGCGGGGGGAAAAAGTGAACCAAGATTTTAAATACATAATAAAGAATAAAAAAAGGGCACAAACCCTTTTGTACTTTGCATGTTATTTTTATTGACAATAAAAGTACATGGACTTGTTTAATTTAGAATTCATCAAGTTAATTCATAAATTAAGAAAGAATGCCTGTATAATGTGCCAGTAAAAAATGTGTCTAAATTCATTGCATCTTATAGAAAAATCTACTTGGAACACTTTAATCAATATTTTTGATAACACTACATATTGTAATTATTAACAAGTTATCACACATTAAATAAAAATATAACGGTGAACTATGTGGTCTTTACCTCATTAATATGTTTGTATGTTTTGATCAGATCAACGGAGAGTTTCCTCAGGGGAGCAGTAGCTGGATCACGGAAAGTTTGGGGCATCCGCCTCTGTAACATGACAATATCAGGCATCACTTTAAACAGACAGAAAAAACTAGCACTTTAACTAAATAATTACTACTCTTCAGAAGAGTAAACTGCCTAAATCTAATCCTGTCCACTCTAACTGATGAATTTCTAATATTTACAAAGCTGTGTTTAAATAAAAAATTACTACTACTAACAGGTTTAATATTCCCATTGTTTTTTGAGCTAGTTGACAATATATCCCCTTATTTCCCTCCCTCCCCCAGCTCCCTCTCTGGTCCCCTGACTTATCAAGCACATGCAAAATATTTGTATTTTGAACATACTTGCATTTAAAAAACAAACATAAAACCATAATGAATACAGGTATATCAACTGTTTAAATAGTAAAATGCCACAAATGCTGTTATGGAACAGCAGAGTCAGTACATTTCAATAATGCTTCATTATATTCAGTGATATTATAGGGGGCTTAGAAAAGCTGGTATACAACTGAAGCTAGACAAATTCAGACTGGAAATAAGGTATAAATCTTTAACGGTGAGAGTAATTAACCACTGGAACAATTTACCAAGGGTTGGGATGGATTCTCCATTACTCACAATTTTTAAATCACGATTGAATATTTTTTCTAAAGATATGCTCTAGAAATTATTTTGGGGAAGTTCTATAGCCTGTTTTATACAGGAGGCCAGACTAGATGTTCACAATGGTCCCTTCTGGCTTTGGAATCTATCAGTCTATATGATGTGAGAGATCTAGACGTAAATGGATCTGTTAGGGACAAATTGAAAGTATATTTTTTTAAAATACTTAAAAGGAACAAAAATTGTATTTTCCAAAACTAACTAGCTTTAAAACATTCAGTTTTCTGATAGAACAACCTTTAAACAGCAAGTAAAAGACTATTCTTTTCTAATTCCTGTTCACAATTAGAGAGTTATGTTGCTCTAGTGCCCACGCAACTTCACCAAACGTGCTCAGCAACACTTTTCTCTTCACTGTGTGTACAATCTAGCCTACAGCCTCATCAGTTTCACTATAACTGATAAACACCTTTTTGCAGAGGCCAGAAGAACAGTGTACACCATTGACAAGACAGCAAAACTGACTATAAAATGCTGTAAAATAAAGTGCTGTAAAATGAAGAAAATAAATTGAAATATAAAGGGAATTATTTCTCCCTCTAATCTGCTTCAGTTCTAATAATTGTAGGGTTTACTTATAAACCTAGATGGTACCAAGTTTACATACGTAAATATGATTTTTCAGTTGGTAATGTCCTTATAAGCATTTGAGGCAAGAGCAGGAATTTGGTAGTGTGACTGGAGGCTCTATCACTATCCATTAGTCACTCCACTCATGTCACAAGTGAAAACGTAAAGGCTACACTTTGTTCAAGGCAGGTGTAATGACCAGTCTCTTTGCTGCCACAGACTAGACTTTGTGGAGTTGTTCTCCCAACTGTGGAAGTAGTAAGCAGCATGCCTATTCTGTAGAATGCAGTGTTATAGCCCTGTTGGCCCTAACATATAAGACAGACAAGATGGGTGAGGTAATATCTTTTATTGAACCAACTTCTGTTAGTGATTGAAAGCTTGTCTCTCTTAAACAGAGCTCTTCTTCAGGTCTAGAAAACATATATGCACTGTCACAGATAAATAAAAGGTGAAACAGGTTTTTTAGAATAAGTAGCTACACATTTCAAGGGACCATTCAAGGTGAAGTGGCCCTCGTTAACACCATTCCAGTCATGGGGAGGAAAGGAATGGGGGAGAGAGGTTTCAGGAGGTGGGGGTGGGGCTAATGGGTTATAAATTGTTGTAATAAACCATAAATCCAGTGTCTCATTTAGTCCATGATTTTTAGTATCTAGCAATTTATGGATTTAAGCACTCTGGCTTGTCTTTTGAAAGTGTTGTGCAGGTTTCCCTTGAGAAAAAGGACTGATAGGTCAGATACAGCATGATCGCTTTGCGAAAAGTGTTCACCCATAAGTGATATAGTGTTTCTGTCTTATCTTCCAGTGAGAGTTCATTCAAGAGCATAGTGACTGTCTGGTTTCACCCACATCGTTATTGGGGAATTTAGTGCATTGGATGAGATACACCCCATGTTGTGATAGGCATGTGTAGGACCCATGCATATTTTCCTCTGTAGAATAGCACTGCAGAGGTTCCATGTTGATCATCTCTAATTTCTAGCTCAAATTTGTTCACTTTACAAGTAAAAAATTTTTCTAGCAAAGCCCTGAAAAGTCACCTTGAAAAAATCAAGCTGGTTTTCTTTTCTTCTCATGAACCACAAACAATAATTAAGATTCTTCAGGCCAACTTGTGCCCTTCTCAGCTTCTCAGAGATAACCCTAACTTCTTTATCTCCAAATCATGCTTTCAATTACACCTGTGCAGCATCACTCAGAGCTTGTCTACACTGTCCCACAGTTCAGACTATAGGGGTGTGAATAGCAGCATGCACCAAAGGGTTGCACTGCAACTTCCCTATGTGGATGCTCCAGGCACAAGCCAAAAGGTTCCTAGTTTGCATTAACATAGTCCTCTTCAAATAGGACCACAATAATGGGAAACTAGAAACCTTTTCACTTGTGCCCGCAGTATCCACACAGGGGAGTTACAGCGCAGCACTTTGGTGCGTGCTGCTATTCACATCCCCATTGTTCTAATCTGACCTGTATTAACTTTTTAAAGAGGCAATATTTTCCTCTCTGCCGTCTGAAAAATGGGATGGAAGATTGTGAAGGGGAAAAAAAGGTAAGAATCTTCCACCTTTTTTCTCCATAGGCTGCATTTTAAAATGCTTAGCTATATTCTTAATCAGGACATTCCAATGGTACAACAAGATCCCCTCAGAAGAATATGAAAGATTTGAATTTTGCTCCAATTATATAACCACTTCTTCCTCTGATGAAGGAAAGAGGGGAATGATGGCACAGGAAGGGGACAATACCCATTCTGCACAGTGGTACCACACCGTACTATGTTGTTAGGTAATCCTGCCTTTCCTTTAGCTTCGAGGCAGCTCTCCGGTAAAATATTTTTTTTTTTTTTAAATCCTGCTTTGCAGACTCCAGTCTCTACCTGCTGGCCACATAGTTAACTGCAACCCAAGGAGATATTTCCAAAATTGAATGTTGGAGAATATGTATAAATTCCAAGATAAATGACAATCAAGTGATTTCATTGCAATTATATTTGTCAATAAACAACAAAATTTTATCATCCTAAGAGATTAATGGAGCAGGACATGCATAGCAGGGATTGGTACCACTAAGAGAAATTAAAATTACAAATAAGAAAATCAAATTTTCGATTTCATATGACCAATTTGTTGGTGTGCAAATGACAGTTGGGAAGCACAAAGTCAGAACGGGAAACAACCAAAGAATAAAAACAGAGTAGGCAACAAGCCTAAGAGTCCAAGCTATGCACATTAAATTGATCTATTTTCATTTTTTTAATTGGTCCAGAGCAGCTTGAAGGACAATGTATCAGCTGACAACAATGTTAATTTTGTAGTGTTTGGTAAAAGAGGGAATAGATAACTAAGTGACTGCCACACAAATTTCTTCATGTGGTCCTATTCTTTACTGCCCAAAGCAGTCGTGTTTCTTGTTAAATATACCTCATTTCATTATGGGAAATTTTATGACAGGGGATATATATCCTGTAAAATAGATGTCCTAATCCAAGAAGAGATATTTGGATATTTAAAAAAAAAAATTGAGTATAACAAGGAGTAGCAAAGATTCTGGCTACATCTAGCGTGACTTTGATTTTACAAACAAAGGGAGTACAATGAAAGGAATTTATATTTTATACCACTGTATCCGACTAAGAATTCCAGTTATTTACTTATTTTTAGGGCTGTCAATTAACTGCAGTTAATGCAAGCGTTTAACACAAAACAAATTAACTAGATTTTAAAAAACAGTCGCAATTAATCACAGTTTTAATTGCACTATTAAACAATAATAGAATGCCAATGTAAATTTATTATAAATATTTTTGGACATTTTTCTACATTTTTAAATATATTGATTTCAATTACACCACAGAATACAAAGTGTACAGTGCTCACTTTATATTATTTGTATTACAAATATTTGTACTGTATAAAAGAAAACAGTACAATACATCTCATACAAGTACTCTAGTACAATCTCTCTATCATGAAAGTGCCACTTTCAAATGTAGAATTATTACTACTTTAGAGTCTACAAGTCGAAGCATAAAGGGGCATACAAATGTTTAGTATATCTGGCAGGTAAATACCTTGCAACGCCAGCTACAACATTGCCATATGAACATCTGTTCTCACTTTCAGGTGACATTGTAAATAAGAAGCAGGCAGCATTATTTCCCGTAAATGTAAACCAGAGTCAACTTGCTGGATCTAAGTTGTTTTTAACTCTTGCTGGACGCTCTATCCCAACAATAAGCCATACAAGCTTTGGCAACCATAGAGGGCAGGAGACAACTGACAATAGATATGAAGGCCATTTTAGAGAAATCTGTATTTTCTTTCAAATAACTGGGTGCTCCATTTGGTATCCACCAACATCAGGATCTTTGTGGAAAACATTTCAGTCCTAAATGCTAGAAATGAGGAGACTAAGAAGAAATGAGGAATCTTGGAGACTGAAAAAAGATTTCTTTAATTTGTCCCACTGTGATTGGTAGAGTTTGAGGAAATATTAATAAAACATTTGTGCTTCGAGAGGAGCTATTAAAAATCCAACAAATTTTTACTGAAATTAGGAAGAATTAGGCTTGTTCCAGATATGGAAGGTTTAGGAATTTTGAGGAAAGTCTCTTATCAGAGGAAAAGCACCTGAACTCACCAGCCAAGGCACTGAACTTGAACAGGAGCAAGTAGTGCAGTGCAGCAGTCTGGCCAGAAGATGGAGGTTGGAGTCTATAAAACTAAAAATTTTGTCCAATAATCCCAGCATAGCAAACAAACTATTAGAGAAAGACCCTCACTCACACTGTTTACAAATACAGTCACTGAAACAACAGCAAAAAAAACCAAAACCCCAAAAAACCCAAAACCAAAACAAAGCAAAAACTTTCTTGGGCTGAAAGTCTTGCAAGAGAGAGTATTACAGGACATCTGGTTGAACTAAGAAATCATACCCAAGAAGGCTCCCCCCCATTGGGCAATATCCGACCCTGAGGCTGCTACGTACAGTAGCACCAAAACAATGAACTGGATCTTTGATCTGTCACTAGAAACCATTAGTGTGTGTGGCAGGCCCGGGAAATTGGTACATAATATCCTGTTACTGATGGTGATGTGTGAGGAGAAAAACCCATTGGAGAGGCAGAATGCCTATTTCCCAGGAAGTTATGCTCCTTACACTTGCTGAAGTACACCTCTCTCTTCCTACTGATCTTGATGGCAATCAGAGCTATTTACGGGGTTCTTTATGTTTGACATATTACAGTAAGCATCTTACAACCGAGTTCCCACCTCTCATGGACATACCTGTTGCCTGCCTGGCCAGCCTACTGTGTCATTTTGATCCCCTGCTATGTGTGGGTGATATCTTTCAAATGCTTTTTCTGGCCAGGTCATAAGCATGACCAGCTTCTTAACCATGCTCTTGCTATTCGTACCTCCTTGACAATTTGTGTGTGTGCCCAGGATAACAATATCGGACTACCTAAATGGGCTCATTAAATTTGTGATTATAATTTGCATTACTGAAGCACGTAGGAGTCTTAGTCATAGCCAGGACCCCATTGTGCTCTGCACTGTACAAACAGAACAAAAGACAAAGCCTGCCCCAGAGAGCTTACAAAATTATAAGACAAGACAACAGATACAGAAGTACAAGGAAACAATTACACAGTTTGGTCAGCATGACGGGCAGTGGTATCAGCACACTAGCCATTGTCAATTTTTTTGTAGGCAACATGGGTAGAGTTTTGAGAAAGGTTTTGAAGGAGAATAATGAGTTAGTTTTGAGAGTGCTTATTGGGAGCTCCTCCCAAGCATGAAGGGCAGTATGGGAGAAAGCACAAAGGTGCTTGTTTGAAAATCTGACAAGTGGGTAATGCAGACTGGCATCATGTGCCAATTGGAGGTAGGAATTGGAATCTCAATAGAAAATGAAAGATAATAAGTAGGGTGGGGATAGGGAACGAAGGGCCTTGAAAGTGAAGACAAGTAGCTTACAGTTGATACAATGCTGAAGAGGGAGCCAATGGAGGGATGCAAACAGGGGCAACATGGTCAAAGCAAAAGAATAGGAAAATGATCTTTGCAGCAGCATTCTCAATAAATATCAGAAGGATAAGACTGCATTTGTCAAGGCTAGAGAAAAGGATGTTACAGTGATCAAGATGTGAGAAGACAGAAGCCTGGATGAGAATTTAAACTGTAGTTGGATAGGAAAAGCCATATCTCAGAGATTTTATGCAGAAAGAATCTGCAAGATTTAGCCTTAACGTGAGGACCTAAAGAGGTCCAACTCAAAGATAACACCCACGTTACAGGCCTGGGTGACAGACAGGATGGTGGTGTTGTCTGCAGTGATCAAGAAAGGAGGTAGTAGGGAGGGCTTGGAGGGAAAAAATACAAGCTCTATTTTAGCCAAGTTGAGCTTGAGATGAGGTCTAGACATCCACAAGGAGATGTCAGAGAGAGAGAGAGAGAGAGAGAGACACAGACAGACAGAGATCTGGACAGAAGATGACAGGTCTGGAGTAGAGAGGCAGATACGAGAGTCATCAGCTCAGAGATGATAGCGGAATTTGTGTTTTAGAATGAGATTATTTAGAGATGAGGTATAGGGAGAAGACAAGGGGACCAAGGACAGAATCCTGTGGAACGCACTCAGAAAACTAGAGGATGATAAGGAGGATCCTCCAAAGGACATCCAAAAGGAGAGAATAGAGATGAGGGGGAACCAGGAGAGGACAGTCACAAAAGACAAGGGAGGAGAAGATTTCAAGAAGTGCATGGCTGATTATGTTGAAAGTGGCTGACAGGTAAAGGAGGATAAGGATGGAGTACTGACTCTGAGCTTTGGCTAGATAGAAGTCATTAGAGACTTCGACGAGAGCCATTTCAGTGGAATGCAAGGGGCGGAAGCCAAGTTGGAGTGGATCTAAGCTAGAACTAGATGAGGGGAACTCCAGACTGTGATCATAGACAGTGTGTTAGTGGAGCAAGGTGAGTCTTAAGCCTTAATTTTGAGGTGGCTGACTTACAAGCTCTTTTCCTTTGTGGACGATTTCCCTTGAGCCACTGACTTTCTTAGTTGGCGTCCCCATCCTAGCAAGCTTCCAGCCTTAATCAGCCAATTATCAGGGACAACCCAGGGAGCAACGCTTCTGATTTGTGTTGTCTAGCCACCACCTTAGAGCCATTCTGAATGCAGAGAGCAGTTGATATAGCCTGGAGTTCTTTGATTCTGCTCAGTTTGAGAGCAGAAAACATGGTAGCACTCTTATTTGGAAGTCAGTCCAGGGAACTATTGTCAAGCACGCTGCCATAGACTCCAGCATCCATAGGTAATCCCAGGAGAACACTACCTGCAGTTGCAGCAGGGTTGGCAATTGGTGTTGCTGCTTCAGACAGCTGTCCTGAATTAAGGTTTTATCTGCTTGTGTGCTAACTGGGCTCACACACAGACCAGCTGCTAACACTGTGAGAGGAAACTCCCTGTTGATGATCCTACCTTGGCTCTACATACTGGAGCCTGCTTTGGGTCACAGGAAATTCATCGCAGTCTCAGTACATATCTAGGTCCTATTTTGGGAGAGCTTGATATTGCCAGAAATGCCCCAAATATTGTGTAAAATAGGATTCATCGATGTGATGCCAAATTGGGATGCATAGAAAGGCATCCTGAAGATCCAGGGAACAGGCAAATTCCTGAATTGTCTGACTGAATCCCTAATTTCAGATTTGATCTTTCTTTAGCCCTGAAATGAAGAATTTATTTTCATAGGTCCACAGATTAAGACCAGACGGAATGATTGTGATAATCTAGTCTGACCTCCTGTATAACACAGGCCATAGAACTTCCCTGAATTAATTCCTGTTTGAACTAAACCACATCTTTTAGAAAAACATGCAATCTTGACTTTAAAATTTCCAGTGATGGAGAATCCACCACATCCCTTGGTAAAATTGTTCCAATGGTTAATTACCCTTACTGTTAAACATCAGTGCCTTATTTTAGTCTGAATTTGTCTAGCTACAGCTTCCAGTCATTTTTATTTGTAATAGTTTTATCTGCTAGGCTGAAGAGTTCTTTAGCATCAAATTTTTATTTGCTATGTAGGTAGTTATGGACGGTGATCAAGTCACCCCTTAACTTTCTCTATGTTCAGATAGCCTCAAAGAGCTCAACCTGTTTATCATTATAATGGATATTTTCCAATCCTTTAATCATTCCCTGGCTACTATCTGAGCTGTCTCCAATTTATCAATATCATTCTTGAACTGTACATCCCAGAAAGGGACACAGTATCCCAACAGCAGTCACACTAGTGTCAAACGCAGGTCTAAAACTGGGCACCGTCCACCGCTAGTCTTGGGAAATGTGAAGTATGTGGAATAGGTCCCTTGTTCCCACTAAAATCTAGGAAAATTGAATGATTTTGGGGGATTTGCTACAAATTCAGCAGGGTGTCTACAGTCTTGTACACCCTGCCTCTTTTTGGCACTGGAGCAAGGTGACTAAGCAAGCAAAGCTTTTGAAGTGGTACTCTCCTCAAAAGTGTCAGGGTACTGCATGCAATACCCAATGATCTGAAGTGGTGTTAACCTATGTATTTAGCAAGTGGCAAAGATGCGGTACACGTCTGCATACCTTCATGCTGATTGCCTGGGGCTCCTGTGCGCTTCTCTGTGGGTACAAAAGTAATTAGATTTTTTTCCTCAAAAAGAAGCCTGCCAAAGATAATCTTTTCCCTGGTTGATGGGGATAGGTTTAGAGAGGCAAAAGCCCACCAAGGTTGAGATTTGTACCAGTGTCTGCAGGAGCTGTACTGTGGGAAGACTCGTTTTTTCCTATCTGTGAAAGACTTCTACAGCTTCTGAAGCTCTTTGCCAAGCAGGATTGCTCTCCTAAAGGGTAGAGGAACTAGGCTGGCCTTGGCTATCTAATCAGTTGACCACTGCTTCAGCCCTCAGGGACCTCTTTACTTTTATGAAGATCACCCTGGCTCCTAAGGTGGTCCTGGTCATGCTGTATGTGGCACCTGCCATGAAAAACACTGCAGCTCCCAACAAGGGTAACATTTCAGCCATCACCATCTGTTTATCCTTCGTGTTAGAGAACATGAAAAATCTGTGCATTCACCCAAATATTACCCTAGAAGGATAAATCACATACAGGGTCCCCTGCAGGGTTCCTGAGCTAAATGCTCCTTTAAAAGCAGATTGACCTCTCTCTTAAGCAGCAGTTTTAAAAGGAAAACGTGCCTTCTGGTAGGTACTATCATCCCCTTTGCCACTCTTGAGGTGGCTATATCCACTGATGGACAGTCAGATCTTGGCATTTTTTCCTCTGTTGGCGGATACAGGATCTTCACAAGCCTGTCTGCAGGCAACTTCTTAATGAAGATTCCTACTCTTCAGCCATCATGTCTTGTTTTTAACATATGGGGTTTTCTGGGACCTATATGAACTAGGCAGGATGGGATCGCTGGGTATCAGATCACCTGGCTCTTCCATTTCCAATTTTCAGGAGCTGAGCAATCCTGGAAGGTAAGTCTCATAAGTCCTTCCACTTGAACAGCCTGAACTTCCCTTTCCCCCCTACATGCCGGAAGATCCTGCATCTCTTAGAGCTTATCCTGATCACACTCATCTTCTCTAATCTCTTCCTCTTCTTCTGTGGTCCCTTTCCTCATCTTGCTTTTCCACAGAGCAACACACTTGGGAGCCCTGGTAAAGGCTCTCATGATAGTATTGCAGCACATCCAAGGTGGCTTAGATGGGGGTGGGATGATTTGCACCAGGGCACAGCAGCAGCATTCCCTCCTCTTATGTTGGGCTCATTTTACTATCCTGTATGCTTTGAAGGCAGAATTTAAAGACTCCCTAAATCCAAAGTCAGTCAATCTGGGTGTAAGCAGGGAGCAGTTGCTAAGCCGTCCCCTTTAAGCAGGCTGTCAGCTTCCCTGCTGCTTTTAAGAAGGGGGGAACTACAGAGGAATGCTCTCAGGGACAGCAAGGGGATAATCTAGCCCTCATAGGTGGGGAGCTGCTGTCATAGTCCAATGACACTAGGGAAAGTATGTCAGCCAGACAGTACCCAGCTGGAGTCCTCCTACTCCCCAACTATGCTCACTTCACCTATCCAAGATAAGAGCTAATATATGAGAATACAGAACTCTGATGTGGGAGAGGAGCAGTGAAAGAGTCCAAGTGATAATATAAAATTTGTATTATTGTTTTGAAATCAAGATCTTTATAAAGTTCTGTACAATAACTTTCCAATCCAAAGTTACCTATAAAATTCTCCACTATAACAGTCTCCCTCTTTAAAAAAAATAAAGCAGTCAAACTTGGACTTCAATTTACATTTTTCATGATTACCATTAGACTGATCTTTAATTGCCATAAATTCCCCTCAGATTACTTTACTTCCTTTCCTTGTCAAGAATGGTTAGAATAGAATAATTCCTTTTACAAATAAGGCAAGTATTTATTAACTGCCAAAAGATGGTCTCTTGAAGCCTGTTACAAAGGAGTAATAGTATTTCTCAACTAAAAAAAAAAAAAAAAAAAATATCAAAGTTTTGATCTAGATGCATTAGATGTGAACCTTGTAATCATAGATATTTCTATCTAAAAAAAAAGTCATGGGTAAAGTGTCCCAAAATATTTAAATATTTAGGGAAGAAAGCATGTATCTCAAAACTGAAAAGTCTCTCTCCTGATATCACGTACTTGGTTGGTTAGAGGTTGTTGAATCTGGTCAGTGTAGGATAAGGCAGAAACCTGTTGGTCATTTATGTTCTGCTGCCGACGATCGCTGTACTGCTGATGTGAATGGGACATCTGTCCAGCCATCTGAAGGCCAGCAGCATGGAATGAAAATGACGGTGCAAGCCGAACAGATGAAGGTTTGCATGCTGAAGTCTCTCCTCCTAGAAAAACAATTCAAGATTTTAGTGTAATATTTACATCCTCATGGTATTTGCACCAGTTGACCTCCATTTCCAAGGCCATAAAATAAATAACACCAGATAAAATAATACTTTGTACATATACAGCAGCATTAATCCAGAGATCTTAAAGTGCACAAAGGTGAGTAAAAAGTATTATTACACCCCACTTTACAAATGGGAAACTTGTGGTACAGAGACACATTAAAGTGACAAACTAAAACATGTGTTAGAGAAATTGTTTACCTCCCACTTTTACAAGTAACATCTAAAATTATAATTGAAAAGAGATTAGAAGAAAATATAGTTGTCTGGTTTCTCTAGTCAATGCCATGAGAGATCTTTGTGTACAATCAATTTCATCATTTCAATTCTCCTGAATTGAGAGAGTCTTTCACACAGCAGAAAGGGACAAAACATAAATGTAAATGAACGGAAAATATTGCAGAATCACAATAAAAGAATAGACATTCAGGTGGAATTAGAGCTGCTCCATAACAAGCAGAGGAGAGAAGTGTAACCAGGTTTCCTACATTCTAGGTGAATGTCCTAACTGGGCTAAAATTTAAAAGTAGGGCCAAACCACTTCCCCCATTTTCTGAATTTCGCCCTTTAAACATGCCTGAAAACAAAACATTTCAAGATGAATAAAGTGTTCCAAAACTGACTTTTTTGATTTGCCTAAATTTTTTCTGAATTTTGTTTTTTGGGTCAAGCTGAAAGATTTATTTTTATTTTTCAGAACTACCAGCGAATCAAAAATCTATTTTTGCCCAGCTCTAGGCAGAATACTTGGAAAACAATATTTTAAAACTAAACTAGTTTCAAGCAGAAGTGCTAACACAGATGAGGTACTGTGGATTCTGACATATGACTGTTATGTTCAACTTGCTAAAAAGCAGGTTTAATTGACAAATTGGTTAAAATGGGTCCAGTTGCTGAAACCTCTATACCAGCTCGCCTACTGATGCTGACCTAGTGGTAATACCACTGAGATTTTTTTTCTCCCCTACAATTTCCTAATGTAGGCAAGTCTTCAATTCTGAACACTAGACCACAGCTCTTTCCAAGATAAGACACTTAAAAAAAATCTTCATTAAAATTCTTGAACAGGCTGATACCAGAAAGCTGTCTCTGTTAAAACAAATTTCCCCATGTTGAATATATATATTTTTTAAATTATGGACATAGCTGCCACAACGTAGTGCTTCAAAAGTCTATGAATACGACAAAGGGAACTTTTCAAATTATGCTGACACACACCACTTGGGAAACTAGGAAATTTTTAATTTGCAGAGTCATTTAAACAATAGTTATAAAATGTCTTGGACACTGTTTAAAATAGAGGATAAATTCAGGGCCCTGTGTACGCTGCAACACAATGGACTAAATTCTGCAGCAATAACCCGTAAATTCTTTAAGAGCATTAATTTATTCACATCCAATCCTTATGTAGTAATTACAATATATTGAAAGCCAAGAAAGATCCAATAATGAGTTAGAAAGAAGAAATAAGTAGGTGGAATAGCTGTCCTAATCCCTCCAACCTCAGATGCAGGGGAAAATGCACCGCAGAAACAGTAACATTTGAGTGCACCTATCTGATCTGTGAGGCAAAGGACAAAAAAAAAAAAATCTAGGCCTCTTGGTGGTCTGGACTCTTCAGATGAAAATCCTGGAAACTTCCTGGAGGAACATAATGGATCTGCTGGCCAGCAATGTTCTGGAACCTGAAGGGTCATCATACTCAGCAACTTCAACTTCCATATAAGTAGCACCAGTATTAGTGTGTGATCTTTTAGTTTACAGGGGAACCACTGGATGCTTTCAGACCATCTCCAACTCTCACACTTAGACAAATACACTCGGGACCCAATTTCCAGTATGGGAGAAACCACAAACATTCTACTCTTTTGGGCCAGCCACTGCCACATGCTAATGAAAATCAGGGCCTTTCCTTCATCTTACTAGGGAAGCAATCAAGGCTGGTTCATCCTTGAAAATATTTGATTATTCAATTTTCAACTCATCCTGGGACAACAAGCCAACCACCTACAAAGTAAGGTTCCCAGTAAGTACCATGACTTGACGACCATTACAGTTGACACTTTGGCCCCTAGCCATCATAGATCATCATAGCTCAGATGAACTGCAGTGGAAGAAATGTATAGGCAGAGGATTACAATGAAAGTAGTACAAAACAGGATCCTAATTCATATGCCAATAGCACGAAAAACTATTCACAGGACTACACCACCACAGTAAAGAAACAAAAACATTCTTCTTTTCCACTATCACAGCACCAAAATCATGGCCAATGTAGCTATTCAACATAGCAAACTAGCAAATGAAGCCAGAATGCAATCCAGATTTGGACCCAGCATTCAAATTACAGCAGAGCTCACATTCTTTGCTGACTAGATTGACTGAATAGGAATGGAGCTAAATGAGGCAGAAAAATTTAGAACTCAGAGCCTTTAAGGCCAGAAGGGACCATCATGATCATCTACTCTGTCCTTTTGCATAACCGTACATTACAGAACCTCACCCACTCAACTCCTGTAAAAGATACATAACCTCTGGCTGAATTACTGAAGTCCTCAAATCTTGATTTATACACTTCAAGTTCCAGAGAATCCACCATTTACTCTAATTCAAACCAAGTGAGCAATGCCCCATGCTGCAGAGGAAGGTGAAAAAACACCAGGGACTCTGCCAATCTCTTCCTGACCCCAATATGTCAATCAATTAGACCATGAGCATATGGGCGAGACCCTCCAGCCAGACACATGGGAAAGAATTCTCTGAAGTAATTCAGAACCCTCCCCCCCATCTAGTGTCCCATCTCCTACCACTGGAGATATTTGCCAACAGTAGTCACAGATGGGCCACATACATTGTAGGCGAGCACACCATCCCCTTCATAAACTTATCAAGCTCAGTCTTGAAACAAGTTAGGATTTTAGCCCCTGCTACTTCCTTTGGAAGGCTGTTCAAGAACTTCACTCCTTGGATGGTTAGATGCCTGCATCTCATTTCAAGCCTAAAAACTTACTGATGGACAGTTTATATCCATTTGTTTTTGTGCCAATAATGGAACTTAACTTAAATAACTCCTCTCCTTCCCTGGTGTATCTCTCTCTGGTTTATTTACAGAGAGCAATCATATCTCCCCCTCAGCCTTCTTTTGGTTAGGCTAAACAAGCCAAGCTCTTTAATTCTTCTCCATTCCTCTGATCATCCTAGTAGCCCTGCTCTGCACCTGTTCAATTTGGCATTCATTTTTCTTAAAGAAGGGAGACCAGAATTGCACACAGTATTCCAGATGAGTTGTCACCAGTGCCTTGTATAATGGTAATAACTAAGGCTAAGATTTTGTCATGGATATTTTTAGTAAAAGTCACAGACAGGTCATGAGCAATAAAGAAAAATTCACGGAGGCCCATGACCTGTCCCTGACTTTTACTAAAAATATCCATGATAAAATGGGAAGGGACTGGGCAGCTGCTGGGTGGCTGGGAGCTCTGGGGCTCCCACCACCTGTGTGGGCTCAGAGCTCCAGGGTCCTCCTGCCACCAGTGGCAGAGGGAAGCTGCAGGGTCCCCCTCCCCTTTCCCCAGCGACAAGGAGCACTGTAGGAATTCCCCCGCCAACGCTGCAGTGGGGAGCTGCCAGGGTACCCCTGTCCTCCGCAGCAGCCGGGAGCTGCGGGGTACCCAGCAGCCTGCAGCAGCTGGGATCTGCGGGGTACCTCTGCTGCCCATGGTGGCTGAAAGCTTGGGTGTCTGCTGCCTCAGGCGGCAGGGGTACCTTATCGCTCCCTGCCACTGCGGGAGGCGGCAGGACCCTGCAGCTCCCAGCCGCCAGGGCTGAAGTCACGGAGGTCTTTGGAAGTCACGGATTCCATGACTTCTGCAACCTCCATGCCAAAACTGTAGCCTTAGTAATAACACTTCCCTAACTCTACTGGAAATACCTAATCTAATGCATCCTAGGACTGCATTAGCCTTTTTCACGGCCGCATCACATAGGCAGCTCATAGTCATCCCATGATCGACCAATACACCCAGGTCTCTCGTTGTCCTCTGTTGCTTCCAACTGATCTGTCCCCAGCTTATAGCAAAAATTCTTGTTGTAAGTCCGTAAGTGCTTGACCTTGCACTCTGCACTATTAAATTTCATCCAATTTCTATTATGTCAGTTTGCAGGGTCAAAATCTTTCTGTATGATATTCCAGTCCTCCTCCATATTGGCAATACCTCCCAACTTTATGTCATCTGCAAATTTGATTAGTGCACACCCATTTTCTGTGCCCAGGTCATGAAAGAAAATGTTAAATAAGATTGGTCCCATGACCGATCCTTGAGAAATTGCGCTAGTAACCTCTCTCCAGCCTGATAGTTCTCCTTTCAGTATGACCCATTGTAGTCTCTCCTTTAATCAGTTCCTTACTAATCTTTCGATTCCCGTATTAATCCCAACTAATAATTTCCCATGTGGAACTGTATCAAATGCTTGAAATCCATGTAGATTAGTTCTAATTGACCAAACTACATTACCCATTCCCAGAGTTTGGCTCCATTGCACTGGTGAATCTCAAGAAACTCTGAAAAAGATCTGAGCTACCATATGTGAATCAATTTAGTAATTGTGCTGGCTGGGAAAAGCAACTAATGGAAACTATCAATGCCTTCCACTCCTAAAAGGAACCATCGCAGCCTTGTTTCAGAGAATTTCCCTGAAAAACTAACTTAACCTAATCCTCAGAAATTCAATACTTGATCCAGAAGACCATTCCAACTATGACCTTTTCTTCAACCTCAGATTCTCAGGCAAAAATCTGTGAGGAAGTGGCATGTGCTAACATCCTGGATCCCTCTCAACTGGGCTTCAGATAAGGACATGGGATATGTGGTAACCACTGAAAGACCCTAGCTTCATGGCTATGGCTATATCTCCATAATTTGCATTATTAGATAGTAGACAAGGCATAGGCAGCACAACACTTCAACAACTCAAGTCATTTGTTTTCAGGACCTATAGTGGTAACTGTAATTGCTCATCCAAACCATCGTTTAACTTTTTCTGCAAAAGGTAAACGAGATCAATTAAATATAGTGAAAGTGTAAGCTCCTCTCCCAATGACATGAGGCTTGCCAGCAAATCTCATTTATATTGAAGGAACACCAGCTCAAGCACCTCTGCTGATATTAACTGTGATAATATGTCACTGGTTCAGAGAGACAGTCTCAGCTATGTCCTAAACCTTTCAAGGCTTATAAATCAAAATACAGCAGCAGTTCACTGAAAGCTAATGCTGCTGCTTTTTCTAGAAACTACCTGGGACACTTTCCTTTCTTTGAAAATATGCATCCAGTTTGACAAACTTGGGTAAAGCCTCTGTTATTTTTCTGCCTCATCACTGAGCCTGGATGATCTGATATGGTCAGTGATAAAAAAGGCTGTTTTTCATCTCCATCTTACGAGCAAACTTTGCTCTTTCCTCCCATAAGAGAGAACTTGATCATGATAATCTGAGCATGTTACCTCCAGAGTGGAATACCGTAATTTGCTGTACCTAAAATGATGTAAAAATAATGGACAGGCTCCAGCTGATACATAGAGGCCGCCCACCTCTTTATAAGTTAAGACACTCTGAGCGCATCATTCCCATTCCTCTGGTCCCTCAACTCTCTCCCAGTCTTCCACTGTCAGTTCAAGGCCTTGATCCTGTCTTGGAAGCCATTAATAGATCATATCCTAGCTACTTTGAAGAATTCAAGAGCATCTACAAACTGCCATCCAAGATGCATTTCTCAGGGACAACAGAGATTATAATGCTCAGAGCAAAACATGCAAGTCAAAGACAAGGCAGCTTCAGTCTAGGGGATCCAGATGTGGAATTAACTTTCAGAGAAGATGATAATGATCCAGAGCTTGACCACTTTTACGTCACCATGCATCATAACCCTCCTGATTAAGCTTTTCCATCAAAACAAGAATTACATTTATAACTATATCACCCCACAAATACAAGAAAAAAGAAAAGAACGAGAGAAAAGAAAGAACATTAGACTCCAACAAGACCATCAGATACCTCCCTATGCCAATCTAAGTAACCTGAGAGGTCCTCAGATTTTACAGTGCACCAATATAAAAACCCTAAAACAGATTCCTCTAATTTGTTCTGGTCTGCCTTGGGATGCGTGAGGGGCTACGGCCTCAGACAATTGCATGATGGTACAAGTTCTCCATACTCAATGTTTTAAACTTGCACTTAATTTAGTGTCTAAGTGGCTCCAAATCTATTCTGAGGATTAACTAAATTTTCTTCTCTTAAGAGTCCACCTTGTATCCAGAGAATGGTATACTACTAAAGGTCTGGGTTCAGAGAAGCCCGAGCCTTTGGGAAAATCCCTCCATCTCAACAAATCCTGCCCACATCTCTTTCCCCACTTATGGCAGCAGTCCTTTAAGGGCCTGCACCAATCCTGGAAGGTGAAAACCACTGGTGGCTGGAGCGCCACAAGAAAAATACAGGCGAGTCTCATCTTACGCGGGGGTTCCGTTCCGCGGTTAGCGCGTAAAGCGAAAACCACGTATAGTCAAAATTGCATTGAGTTGAATGGCGGGCGGAATCGCCCGCACTACTAGTACAGTATTAAAATTGTTCTTTTTCTCTTTTGTTTTGTTTTTTGTTTTTGCTGACTGCGTAAAGCTGAAATTGCGCATGTTAAATGCGCGTAAGATGCGACAGACCTGTATGAGTTGGGATTTATTTATAGGTTGTGGGGTAGCTTTGCCAGGTGACTGTACTTATAATTTAAATAGATGTTCATTAATGTTCTTTTTCCCTACTATCTGGCCACTCACAATAGAACCTCGAGTTACAAACACCAGAGTTACAACCAGTCAACTACCCACCTCATTTGGAACTGGAAGTTCGCAATCAGGCAGCAGCAGAACAAAAATAAAAACAAAAACGCAAATACAGTACAGTACTGTGTTAAATGTAAACTACTGCAAAGATAAAGGGAAAGTTAAAAGATATGACACGGTAAGGAAACTGTTTCTGTGCTTGTTTCATTTAAATTAAGGTGGTTAAAAGCAGCATTTTTCTTCTGCATAGTAAAGTTTCAAAGCTGTATTAAGTCATTGTTCAGTTGTAAACTTCTGAAAGAACAATGTTTTGTTCAGAGTTACAAACAATCTCCATTCCCAAAGTGTTTGTAACTCTGAGGTTCTACTGTATATCTTCCCAAGGAAGACTATTAGAAAATTACTTCGTACAAAGAAAACTGAAGTTCTCTTTTACATTTCTAGTTCTCTTATATCATGGAGGCCTTTGGTTGCATGTTTCATGCATCCAATAACTAGATGTGCACACATATATAATATACACACTATAATCTCTACAGATTCACACCATAATATACATAGTGTTTTACTTATATCTAGACACTGAATACATATTAAATACTCAAAAACATAGGCCTTGTCTACATTACACAGTTTTGTCAACAAAAGTCAGCTTTCGTCGACAAAACAGTGAAGGTGCACACACTGAAATGCTCCTTCCGCCAATGTAACTCCTCTGCTATGACAACACAGACGAGAGGCATAGGGCTTATGTCGGTGTAGTTAGGGCGACACCATGTCTCTGTAGACACTGCATTATTTACATCAGTTGTTTGCTATCATTCTTGTCAATTTCATAGCTCCAGAAAGCCTGTTCCTTGGCTCCCCAGACAGGCTGCTGCCCTGTCTCTGCTCAAAGCCAGGCTGCCACTCAGGTTCCTGGCTTTGACTGCTGCCTAGGCTCCCTGTAGGGAACCCTGCTGCCCCCAGGGTCCTGGCTCCTTGCCGGGAGCACAGAAGTTGATTGGATTCCGGGTGCGTATCTCCCTGCCAGAGGCAAAAAGCCCTGTGCTACTGCCCCCCACTCCTCCCCCTGCTCCCAGCCGGGAGCGCGAAGGCGAGAAGGTGGTGTGGACATCTGCCACTGCAGTAATTAATGCAGTGGCTGTAAATCGACCTACGTTAGGTCCACTTAAGACTGCAGTGTAGACAGAGCCTTAGTTAACACAAAGTTAAGGCTGTCCACTGGCACTCATGGTTCCAGAATATGAAGAAGGGCTAAACTTAAACTTTTGGAAACCACGAAATACAAAGTTATGGTACATGCCACCCCTGCAACGCAACCTTAACCCTGCTCTCCAGAACAGGCAATAGCTGCTGGGGCATGGTTCTGTATGGGTGGCACAAAGGTTAAACTACTAAGAGAAGTGGTGGATTCTACATCCCATGATGGATGCCTTAATGGAAGATACTTTAGTCAATCAAGTTATTAGGCTCAATGCAGGAGTAATTGGGTGAAATTCTCTGGTCTATCAACTGGAGATCAGACTAGATGAGCTGATGGTCCCTTCTGGTCTTAAAAAAAAATCTATTCATCTACAATAAGATGAAAAAGGACTAAGAACATACATTTTTTTGTGCTATGATCCACAGATTTGAATTACAGCGTTTATCTGCACACATTCTAGCAGGGTTCACTGTGTTAGGTATACCTACATTGAATTATGGAAGGATCAGTTGAGGCAGCTTGGCAGAGCTGTGCCACTTTAATTCATCCCCCTCTGACCATCTTTAACTACATGCTCATATACTATTTTATTCCATAGGATGCCTGCCTTTTTCATAAATTCCAAGGTCAGAACGGACTACTGTAATTATCTAGTCTGACCTCCTATATCAAACAGTGCACAGGATGGACAGCGATCACTAAATTGGCAGCTATTCAACATTTCTTTTTATCCTCCTCATTCACTGGATGGCCCCATGCCTTATTTACTGCACTCTTTATAACTTGCTCTGAATAAAGAGTTAATAATTTCCTCTTTTTTTAAAGCACCCATCACTAGAGTATCTGAGTGCCTTACAAATGATGAATTTATGTTCATACCACTCCTGTGAGGGAAGGAATCTCAATTTTACAAATGAGGAACAGAGATACAGGGATTATGGTTAAAAATGTTCACTAATTTGGGGTTCCCAGGCCCGGATTTTTCAGAACATTCAGAATTGTTGTGTGACAAAAATGTTGGGAAGTGCTTAAGTATATAAAACTTTGGTTTACTGAACTCTCAGGAAGAAAACTGAAGCACTCAACAACCCAGAAAGATTTCCTACTATTGAAAGTTACGCTGACATTATGAGAATTTTAGGTGAGGTGTTCAGTTCTGTTTACAGTGAAATACTCAAAGACTTTTAAGGAAAGGCAGTTCTTGTGTCACAGACTAAAGAAGAACATGGCTCTTCAGGGCCGGAAGGCACTAGTGTATAATTAATAACAATGGCAACATATTCAGACTGTCCCCTTCATAGGGCTGTGATGTCAGACACTTGTACTGATCCAGTAAACTGAATGAGGGGCTTCACAAGAGCTACCTAGTTTGATCTGTTCTGACAAAGTACAATGAGACTCTGTCCAATTTGTCTGAGAAACTGCAGATTACTTCAGTCAAAAATTGTATGTACATGAACTTAATTGCAGCAAATCAAAGTGAACAGGTGATATTCAATAGGTAAGTTTAGAAAAGGAGTTCTAACCAACATTTGTTTATAAAATGAAAGTGATTAAGAAGTTCTCTCTGAAAGACAGAGGGCGAACTAGAGGTTGGCATGTAAAGAGCAATCAGGAAAATATAGTTCAGTATCTGCCGGATTAAAAGGTTAGAAATAAATCCAAGATTAAACATTACTACAGATTTACTTATTTTTCAGAGGATACTGCTGATGGTGAAGCTACATCAGTACCAGCATCCTTGCCTTTTTCAGATTTACTCGATAGATTTCTGCATCAAAAACAATAAAAATTCTGTGCACAATATTTTAAAAATATGCAAAATTCTACAAATCTTATTTGTCAATAAATAAATGTTGGCTCCAGCATGGCAGTGGGGAGCACAGGCCACTGGCTGCATGGATGTGGGAGATCTCCCTGAAGCCTCCCCCTCCCCCAGACACTGACTCAGCAGTGAGGCTGAACCTGACCCAATGCAAGGGCTGGGCCTGCCCCAGAAACTCCCCCGGGCCCTGCCTCTCCATGCCAGGTGCACCAGGTGTGGGCAGGCAGGCTCAACCCAGCAGGATCCAAGAGTGGAGGGACTTAGTGTGGGGTGAGAGGGTGCTCTATGAGGCAACCTGGATGAGGGCAGTTCATTGGGGGGGGGGGTACAGGTGGGTGGGTGGGATCTGGATGCACTGGGCCTCTTCTGGGAGGTTCCAGGTGCAGGGGCAATGGGACTCAACACGGGATTCCAGGTGAAGGTGATGGGGGCTCAGCAGAGTGGGTTTAGGTGTGGTCGGATCTTGCTCATCAGGGAGTTCATCAGGGTGGTCCAGGTACTGGGTGAGTGGGGGCATGGGTGCAGATGATTAGGGCTCACTGGGTGGCTCTGGGTGCAGGGGGGCTCTGAATGCAGGAGGTGAGGCCAGGGTGGATAAAAAAAAAAAATCAATGATTTTTTTTTTAAGAAAATAAAAAAAATCGGATTTTTTTGATAAAATGCTTTTTGAGGAAAAAACCTATCTAAAGATAGTTTAATTAAGATATACCCTTGAGCTATACTGTCTCATCATGGAATAAGGATTATAAATTCTAATTCTATAGTATGAGACACTATATTGTAATGTTTCAGAAAAGTTTTGTAAATGAGTTCCAATAGTTCATGGATTAGGGACCCAATCTGATGGGGCTTCTGTATAGATTACTTAGGTTAATCTTTCTATCTACACAATGGGACTCCGTACTCAGTCTAGAAGATACCATCAGAGATGTTTAGTTTTGCAGGTCTCAAACTGTGGATTTGTATCTCCAGAGATAACATGCTTCTTAACAGCAAAAAATGTTTTTAAATAAATAAATAAATAATATATAGAGGTGAGAAATAACAGACCTCAACCCCATTGTCCCTCTGCAAATTTGTGTACACGGAGTCAATTCCTTACCTCTCTCTAAAAGGGCAAAGTTTCAAAAAGTTCAATGATAGAAGATTGTTGGGATTGGAATAGATCTGGACAAGGAGAAGAAGTCTGGAGATAAATGTGAGAAGGGATGGACAGGCAGTAGAAACAAAAGTGAAACTGTTTGAGAAACATATTCCAGAAGTCTTGAGGTCTTTCTGTGTGTAGCCTTCATTTATTTGAGCTCTACAATACCATACTCTCACTAGAAGGGAAAACCTATAATGGCAGCAGGTCGTAAAAGAGCTCCAGTTTGGGAATAAGAACCATTCAAGAAATATATGTTTGCTGATGATGTTTTAAAGAAAGTCACACCAGTGAACTGGTTGAAGTCACTTAAGCACTTGGATTCAGAGACTGTTGAAGTGATAATCTCACTTTTAACAGCAGTAGCTTCTTCTGATGGTGTAGAAAGAATATTTTCTTCCTTTGGACTAATTCATTCCAAATTGAGAAATCGTTTGGGACCTGAAAAAGCAGGAAAGCTTGTTTTTCTTTTCCAGATTATGAACAAACAGGAAAAGGAAGGTGAAGACGACTGAGTTAGCTGCAAAAGCCAATATTTTAAATTTCTCATGTTGACCTGGCTGACATAGTCAATTTAATTTTTTTTTTTTTTTAATATTTAATTTAACTGTTTTAGTTAAAAACAATTTTAACAAAAACAAACCTGATTTTAAAAAACGTGAACGTTTAACTAAATTCAAATATTCATATGCTTGTTTTGTTAAAATATTTGCTGGTGAAGAAAAAAATCCAGAATACATAACGTAGTTGGTTTTAGTTAAATGTCTGTCTGGTGATGTTCTCCTCCTAATACAGCATGGCAAGAAAATCCTCCAAATATTAATGATTAACCTGTTGAATTGGAGATATTTATGAAGTCATTGGGAGGTGAACTATCTGCTTCATTTACCTTTGGTAAATGAAATAACCAATCATTCATTTTCTGATTAGCTATAAAACTAATCTGAAAAGTTTTCAAAATAAATCACTTAAAAAACCTATAGTGTATACCTTCTAAAAATGAAACCTACATCTATCTCTGAGTTGTGAAGAATATGTATTAAGGTTATAACAACCAACAAGAATGCAGTTTAATATAGAAATCTATGATTAAATTGAGTCTTCCTGACTAGTCATTTAAATCATGATTTAAATCAAATCCATCCTGGGTGAGGCTCATCGGGTGGACTTCTGGATGCGGGGGTGGGGTTGGGGCTCGTCGGGGTGGGGATTCGAGTGCGGGGTGGTCTGGGTGCAGAGGTGGGGGTCCAGATGCAGGGCATGGGGCCCAATGAGGTCTGGGTGCAAGGGTGCTCCAGATGCTGGGGGTAAGGCTCAGAGGGATGGGAACTCGTGTGGGGGGAAGTGAGGCTTGGCAGGGGAGTTCGGTTATGGTGGGATCTGGATGCACGGGATTGGGCAGAGGGGGGGAGCATCTCCCCATACTGTAATTCCTCCCTCCATGGCTGAAGAGCGATGGGGGCAGGAAGTGAGAGACGGGGGAGTATGAGGAGCTTCCTACAGCTGGGGGAGGTTTCCTGGGGTGGGTCTGACCTGGCTGCTCCTTGCAGGGGAAGAGCAAGTCCCATCTTCCCCCACCCCCATCACAACAAGGACTAGCAGCGGAGCCCAGCACAGGGTAGGAGCCAACAGTTGGGGCATCTCCAGCCCCGCCTTCCCTCCGCAGTGATTTACCTCTCCGCTGGCTCCTCCAGGCACCTTGAACAACATGTCAATGCTGCTGGGGAGGAGCATGTGACCACTCTTGCAGTTTCCCTTTGCTTCCCAGTCAGAATTTTTTTCTGTGAGAAAGCAAAGAAATCTTCGGAGACAAGATTTTTGCCCATGCACAGTGGTCAGAATTCCCCCAGAAGTACAGATTCCTTCAGATCTATTATAGCTCTAATACATATTCTGCAAGTATACACAACTCAGTCTACTGAGCTACACAGTTTGTAATTTTTTTTTTTTACCTTAATGAAAACCTCTGTATTGACTATAAACTGAACATACACACCTGCAGGAAAATGGATAAATAGTATTTTATGATCAATAAAAGGTTCAAAACAATACATAAAAAAACAAAGAATAAAATGTAAATGTAATTACATATTTAGAATGTTTATAAGCTATTTTATTTGACACTGAACTTTAAGCAGTTTTCTAAAAATTTGTTAAAATGTAGTTTCTGAGTTCCAATGCCGATTTTATGGACCCATAAAAGGAATAGGAGAAATTGATTATATATAGTGTTACCAAATGCATGAAGTAAACTGAAAGACAAAAATATTTTGTATCTCTTTCAGTCGTAGTAATCCTGTAATAGTAAGTAAAATAAAACCAGATAAATGTTATTTTTATGTTGATATGTGCCTATAAATTCCATTCCACTGACCAGATACAAGCTGCTAAGGAACCACTAAATTCATATTTTGCAAGGCCTCAAACACTCTCCTCTCCAAAACATACTTCCCAATATCACACATTATCATTTTCCAGACTCTTGACATATGTACTGACAATTTTTAAATTAATCTGCCTGTTAAAAGAAACTGTTAAATGTTTATATTCAAATAAAAGTTGTGCTCCCATGTCTGTTTTCTCAAATCAAGGTTTACAAAACATAACTAAATATTAAAAGTAGAAAAACTATTAGTTTAAATCCAAATATATTCCCAAGCTACTTTCAACACTGCTTTATACTTTAGGGTATCCCTCTACACCAACATTTACTGAAAATGGCTGCAGACCACTGCAAAGTACCATTACTGCTATTACCCAATGGACACTCAAATGGCTTTCTTCCAAAGAGTAAACCTTATCAGAGGTTTGATGTTTTTGTCTTTGTTGTAAAAGTAGTGAGTCTCATGACATTTTTAAAAATGGAAAATTGGGAGTAAAGATGTTTTCCAAAAATATCTGAAAAACAAAAAACATGGATCAAATGTACTCAATTATGGCAGGAGTGCAACACCATTTGTAATTTAAAGGACTTACACTTGCTCAGACCAAGACTGAATTTGGCCCTATATACTCCAAAGGGTCAAAGTTACTAGATAAATTACTAGTTGATAAATACTACACCATTACTAGAACACAAAGGTAATCTTATTAACCTGGTAATGCATTCTCAGTTACAAATCAACATATGTGGTAACAAATGTATGTGGAGAGGTTCAATCACTTCACTTCTCAACTCCTTTGACCATTTACTTGGAACTGGACTTGCCCATGGTTCTTTGCCATGCCTTCTGGTCAATGGCATGGGTATGTAGGTCTGGGAGTTTCAGTCCTTTTCTCTTCAAAACAGCCTTCTTCTCATGCTTTCTTTGCTTGTCATTCTTCTCCTATTCTTATCATATGCCCAGTCCACCTCAAATGTACACTCTTGAGCCTATCCCTGAGAGGCCCAAGTTCATCTTCCACCCTAATTTCTTCCATACACACTGTGTACGCCCTCCGCTGCCTGCCATCTTGCTCAGTATGTTATTTTCTACTACTTGCATCATCTTTTCTTCCATCTCTGTAAGACCCACCATTTCCAAACCACAGAGCAGACAGGGACAAAACACACAAAACATACACTTTTCCTTTCAGTTTGTGACTTACTTGCCGGTCCCTCAGTACTTCTGCTCTTTTTGACTGCCACACATGCACATTAGCTTCTTCTTTTCAATTCCCCAGATCCCTCTCTAATGACACTAAGTATACTTCCAAAGTACACTTCTGATTCAGCTTCTCTCCTGAAACTTCAATCTATAGCTCTTTTTTTACATTCCCTACTTACATAACTTCAATTTTCTTTGTTTATACCCTCAAATCATGATCTTCAAACATGGATGCCCACTCTGATACCATATTTACCAATTCCTCTTTGCTGTCAGCTAAAAGGGCCAGATTGTCAGCATATGTTAGATTTCTCTGGGTCTCCAAAGGCTTAGTTCTCCTACTAATTAACTCCACAGCTAGGATGAAGAAAAGTTGACTCACACTGCCGTGTCTCAATCCTACTGTCAGCTCAAAACTCTGAAATTCTATGCATTGTTACCACCTTAGCTCCTGACCCTTGATACAACTTCTCTATCATCTCCACTTCTTGAAGACCCCCACCCATCCATCTCAATACTCCAAACACCAGCGCCCACAGAACCAAGGTCATGTTTTCTCAAGATCAATAAATGCTACCTAGCAGTTAAACCCTCGATTTATCTTTACTTCAAACTTACCTCATTTGCATCTACAATGCTCCTTCCCTTCCTAAAGCCATATTACTCCACTCCTATATTTTCCTCCACCTTTCACCTCAACCTTGTCTCTAGAACTCTCTCAAGCACTTCAACAAGCTGTTTTAACAGGGATGCCCCAACAGATCATTTGCATCACCCTTAACCTTCCAAAGGAGCACAATCAGGTCTGTGCTCCAGTCTTCTGTTATCCTAACTTGATTCACCAAGTAATTTTTGTAGCCACTTTTCTCCTGTACTCAGACTGTCCTGCATTCAGAATACCATGATCATATCAACAGTTGTCTCATCTTCACCAGCTGCTTTACCACTCTTCACCTTATTCAGTGCTTCTTCTACCTCCTTTACAGAGACTTAACTTTTGAGAGGCTTCACAATAATTGTTAGTGGACCTAACACTCTCAACTCTGTCTTCTCATTTAACAGTCTTTGGAAATATTTTTCTCATACTTCTAACATCTCTTTAGATTTAGTCACCACACAGTTCCCACCTTTCACACACACAAAGATTTCTTCATATCTTGTGTTTCAATGTTCCCCTTTATTGTCCATCCAAAAACTGATTTCCTGCCATCTTCCTCCAGCTTTCTGTATAATTCTTCCTAAATAGCCTCCATTCTTGCCTTTGCAATTGCCTTTTTAGCCTCCTTTTTTGCCTGTTTCTATGCATCATTATCAATGGTTCACAATCAAGCTAGAAGAGCATATTAAGTGGGTCCCGTAGAGATCTGTCTTGTGTCTGATTCTAGTCAATATCTTCATAAATTATTTGGATAATGGCATATAGCAGGGATTGGCAACCTTTGGCACGCAGCCCAGTTTGTTTACCTGCCGCGCCCGCAGGTTCGACCGATCCCGGCTCCCACTGACCGCGGTTCGCCGCTCCAGGCCAACGGGGGCGGTGGGAAGCAGCGGCCAGCACATCCCTCGGCCTGTGCCACTTCCTGCCGCCCCCATTGGCCTGGAGCGGCGAACCACGGCCACTGGGAACTGCAATCGGCTGAACTTGTGGACGTGGCAGGTAAACAAATCGGCCCATCCTGCCAGGGTGCTTACCCTGGCGGGCCGCATGCCAAAGGTTGCTGATTCCTGGCATATAGAGTACAGAAAGTTTGTGGATGATATCAAACTGGGAGAGGCTGCAAGCATTTTGGAGGACATGATTAGAATTCAAAATGATCTTGACAAACTGGAGAAATAGTCTGAATTAAACAGAATGAAACTCAATAAGCACAAATGCGAAGTACTACACTTAGGACGAAATAATCAAGTGCACAAATAAAAACTTGGAAATGACTGCCTAGGAAGGTGGACTGCAGAAAAGGATCTGGGGGTTATAGTGAATCACCAACTAAATGTGTGTCAACAATGTAATACTGGTGCAAATAAATAAATAAATAAATAAATATTCTGGGGTGTATTAGCAGGAGTGTTATAAGCAACACACAAGAAGTAATTCCTCCACTCTATTCAGCACTGATTAGGCCTCAACTGGAGTACTCTATCCAATTCCGGGCACCGCACTCCAGGAAAGATGTGGACAAACTGGAGAAAGTCCAGAAGAAAGCAACAAAAATGTTTTTATTTCCCTTTTTATAAATGGGTACTATATTTGCCCTTTTCCAGTCTTCTGGAATCTCTCCCGTCTCCCATGATTTTCCAAAGATAATAGCTAGAGGCTCAGATACCTCCTCTATTAGCTCCTTGAGTATTCTAGGATGCATTTCATCAGGCCCTGGTGACTTGCAGGCATCTAACTTTTCTAAGTGATTTTTAACTTGTTCTTTTTTTATTTTATCTGCTAAACCTACCCCTTTCCCATTAGCATTCACTATGTTAGGCATTCCTTCAGACTTCTCGGTGAAGACTGAAACAAAGAAGTCATTAAGCATCTCTGCCATTTCCAAGTTTCCTGTTACTGTTTCTCCCTCCTCACTGAACAGTGGGCCTACCCGGTCCTTGGTCGTCCTCTTGCTTTTAATGTATTGATAAAAAGTCTTCTTGTTTCCCTTTATTCCTGTAGCTAGTTTGAGCTCATTTTGTGCCTCTGCCTTTCTAATCTTGCCCCTGCATTCCTGTGTTGTTTGCCTATATTCATCCCTTGTAATTTGTCCTAGTTTCCATTTTTTATATGACTCCTTTTTATTTTTTAGATCATGCAAGATCTCGTGGTTAAGCCAAGGTGGTCTTTTGCCACATTTTCTATCTTTCCTACCCAGCTTTTGGGCTCTTAATAGCGTCCCTTTGAAATACTGCCAACTCTCCTCAGTTGTTTTTCCCCTCAGTCTTGATTCCCATGGGACCTTACCTATCAGCTCTCTGAGCTTACCAAAATCCGCCTTCCTGAAATCCATTGTCTCTATTTTGCTGTACTCCCTTCTACCCTTCCTTAGCATTGTGAACTCTATGATTTCATGATCACTTTCACCCAAGCTGCCTTCCACTTTCAAATTCTCGAGTTCCTCCCTATTTGTTAAAATCATTCTAGAACAGCTCCCCCCAGTAGCTTTTTCAACCTTCTGAAATAAAAAGTTGTCTGCAATGCAGTCCAAGAACTTATTGGATAGTCTGTGCCCCGCTGTGTTATTTTCCCAACATATATCTGGATAGTTGAAGTCCCCCATCACCACCAAATCTTGGGCTTTGGATGATTTTGTTAGTTGTTTAAAAAAAGCCTCATCCACCTCTTCCACCTGGTTAGATGGCCTGTAGTACACTCCTAGCATGACATCACCTTTGTTTTTTACCCCTTTTAGCCTAACCCAGAGACTCTCAACACTTCCGTCTCCTATGTCCATCTCCATCTCAGTCCAAGTGTGTACAATATTAATATATAAGGCAACACCTCCTCCCTTTTTCCTGAGCAAGCTGTATCCATCCATACCAACATTCCAATCGTGTATTATCCCACCAAGTTTCGGTGATGCCAACAATGTCATAGTTGTATTTATTTATTAGCACTTCCAGTTCTTCATGTTTATTACCCATACTTCTCGCATTTGTATATAGGCATCTAAGATACTGATTTGATCTTGCCTCCCAGTTTCGCCCGGACCCTCTTTTCTCTCTGCCATTATAGCCCACGCTCCCTCCTATTTCCGACCCATCTTCCAGGTCTCCATGTTCTCCACTTACCTGTGGGCTTTGCTCACCTGTCCCCGTCAAACCATTCAATGAGTTCAATGTGACCATTTTGAATCTGTGGGTACGGAAAAATTTGTTGAGTTTTCTGAGATCTAGAATGGGTCTCCAACCTCCATTTTTCTTTTGAATCAAGAAATAAAATCTCTTTCCTCGGTGTTGTGTTGGAACTTGTTCCATGGCCCCTAATTGTAGAAGGTGATGAACTTCTCATCTCAATAGGTGCTCGTGAGAAGGGATCCTGAAAAGGGACGGGAAAGGGGGTGGGTAGGTGGGATGGAGGTAAAGGGGATGGTATAACCCATTCAAATGATTTCTAAAACCCAGTGATGTGTGTTAATAGAAGCCCACATATGTTAAAACAGCCAAAGCCAATGATCAAAGGTTTGTGATGCTCGCCCATTGGCGCTGGTGGTGGGGGGAGGTCGGTCAGACCCTCGACCAACGTTTCAAAACTGCGTCTTGTTTGGTGGTGCTTGGAACCTCGCAGCCTGAGACTGGTAGAGTGATGTCTCTGTGGTCTGTGCCTCTGTCTTTGATTGTATGGTCTCTGCTGGCGCTGTGTCGTGTTGTCGCTGCTACAATTGTAAGGCTGGTATCTGCGCCTTCTGTTAGGGGGCATGTAGATACCAAGGGTCCTCAGTATCGCTTTAGACTTCATCTGTCTGATCAGAGAAGAGCTTGTCCCTGTCGAAGGGGAGGTCCTCTACTTTGTTCTGAAGTGCCCTTGGGATATCCAATGAGGGTAACCAAGATGCTCTGCGCATGACGATGGCTGTCGCCATCATGAATGCCACTGTGTCTGCCACGTTGAGGGATGCCTGAAGCGCTGTTCTAGCAATACTTTGGCCCTCATTGACGATGGCTTGGAATTGTTTTCTTTTTCCCTCCGGAATTTCCTGAACGAAATAGTTCATTTTGGTATAATTATTGTGATGGTAGCTAGCAAGTAACGCCATGTAATTGGCCATGCAGAATTGAAGAATCGCTGAAGAGTTAACTTTTCGCTGCAACAGGTCTAATCTCTTCCAATCCTTTTCTTGGGGCGTGGATCTGAATTGAGGTTGTTTGCCCCATTGGTTCACTGCATCCACCACTAAGGAGTTAGGTTGTGGGTGAGAGAAGAGGATGTCCATGCCTTTATTTGTCACATCGTATTCTTGTCTGTACACTTATTGGTTGCAGGGATGGCAGGTGTTTGCCACACCGTTTCTGCAGGTTCCATTAAAGCATCATTTATGGGCAATGCTATTTTTGTCATGGAAGAAGTGTGTAAGATCTCAAGGAGTTGGTGTTGTGTCTCTGGTACCTCTTCAAGAGGAATATTTTGGCTCTGTGCCACCTGCCTGAATAACTCTTGAAAGTGTTTGAAGTAATCTGTAATAGTGAGGGCAGGGGCATTACTGCTTCATCAGAGGAAGAAGAGGAGTTGTGATCGGGGATGTTTCGTGTTCTGTGGTCTCTACCCTGTCTTCCTCCACCTCCTCTGTCACCTCAGAGGGCTCAAGTACTGATGTAGTTGCGAACTGTATAGGTTTCCTGTGAGAAGTGGGAGGCTGTAGGCTGCCCATGGGTCCGACTGTAACCATTGAATGGGGAATGGCATAGGAGGGCACATCCAGGTGTTAGCGAGACATGGAGGCATGTCCCTGGTGCTTTGTTCTCTGGATCTATAATGAGGGTCCGTGCCTGATGGAGAGGAGTGTCCAAATGAAAAAACTGCCTCCTCCATGTCGCCCTCATCATCACTTGAAAAAGGTGAAGCATTGGGGGATTCTGGTTGGTTCGGTGCCGAGCAGCAGAGATCCGGGAGCAGAACTTCCATATCTGATGTGTGAATAAGGGGATCAGCGCCGTCATATGCAGTACCGTGTCCTTCTGTGCCACCACCTTAAATAGAAGTTTGGCCGGTGCCGTCCCTTTGTGCGTAGCCTTCTTTGGTGCTGGTCTTAGCGGTTCCACAGTTGGCTCCGATGAGGTCGGTGTCGGAGGAGAAGCCATCACAGGTGGTTGAGGTTGAGGTTGCAGTACCGTGCCCTTCAAAGGGGTAATCCATGCTGTGGAGGAGGAGGCTGCTTTATGCCTGCTACACGACTCCTTTCTCCTGCCGACAGAGGTCCCTGAGCAGATGGTGCCGGAGGTGTCCGGTGCATCAAAGGTGCTCACTCTGGAAGAGGTCAGCTACGAGGGCAGTGATCTTGACAGAGACTGTTTCCTTTTCAATGGCTATCAGCTTGGGGAAGACGTGGCCCTTTTCCTCAATTTTATAGAGGAGCTGACACTTAATTTGTTCATGGAGGATGTGCCCGGGGAGTCCCTTCTCATGGGTTGTCCGGGGTCTGAGGCTGACGTGAGGGATTTCTCCATTAAAATGAGTTTAAGGCAAAGTTCCCAGTCTCTCCTCGCTCTAGCTTTAAGATTGCTGCATGAGCGCACTTTTGCGGTATGTGCAACTCACTTTAGGCATTGGACACATAAGGAGCGGCCATTGAGATTGGCATTTCATCCTTGCACAAAGTGCATCTTTTAAAGCCTGGGGATCCAGGCATATTTGAGGCATCCCTCATGTGAAAAATGGGGGAAATGGGGAAAACCAAGTGTTTTTTTAATTTGAACAGCTATCTAACTAGGTTTGACTAACACGAACTATACTAAGTAACACACTGCTAACAAACAAGGGTAAGAACTAAGCTAGCTAACTTAATCTAATCTTATTTTAAGGTTTTCAGTGACACCACTAACAGACTCCGTCTCAAGCCAAGGACAGTTGAGAAGGAACTGAAGGGGTCGAGCCGCACGCATGCTAGATGAGGCACCAGCTGCGCCGCGAGACTGCTAATGCGCACCCGGAACAGACACTGCTGCCGAAAATCTCCGATTGACGGCACCAGGATGCACCAACACCTGAAGTGGAGCACCCACACGGACAGCACTCGAAGAAGAATACTGGCTTATTAAGATGGGGGGGGAGGGGGGGAAACAGTAGATGTGAGATATCTTGATTTTAGTATGGCTTTTTATACAGTCCTACCAGACATTTCCATAAGCAAAACTAGGGAAATGTGGTCTAGATGATATTACTATACGATGGTGCACAACTGGTTAAAAGACAGTACTTGAAGAGCAGTTATCAACTACTCCATTGTTAAACTGGGAGGGTGTATCTAGTGGGGCCCAGGAGGGGTCAGGCCTGGGTCCAGTGCTAATCAATATTTTCTTTAATGACTTGGATAACGGAATGAAGCGTATGCTTATAAAATCTGTGGATGACATCAACGGGGCAGGGGGAGAAGAGTTGCTCGAATTTAGGAGAACAGAATTAAAATTCAAAACAACCTTGATAAATCAGAGAATTAGTCAGAAATTAACAAAATGACTTTCAATAAAGTGCAAAGTACTAAACTTAGGGAGGAAAAAAAATCAAATATACAGCTACAAAAGGGGGAATAACTGGCTAGTCGGTAACACCGCTGGAACAGATGTGAGGAGTACAGTGGATCACAATTAAATATGAGTCAGTGTGATGCAGTTGCAAAAAGGGCCAGTATCATTCTTAAGGGCATTAAGAGGCGTGTCATATGTAACAGCACAGCTGAGGCCTCAGCTGGAGTACTCTGTGCAGTTCTGGGTGCCGCTCTTTAGGAAAGATGTGGACAAATTGGAGACAGTCCAGAGGAGAGCAACAAAAAGATAAAAGGTTGAAAAAACCTGACCTATGAGGAAAAGTTAAAAATCTGGGCATATTTAGTCTTCAAAAAAGACAACAGAGGGGACCTTCAAATATATTAAGGGTTGTTATAAAGCGGATGGTGATCAGCTGCTCTTCACATCCACTGAAGGTAGGACAAACAGTAATGAGCTTAATCTGCGTCAAGGAAGATTTAGTTAGATAGCAGAAAAAACTTTCTAACTATGAGGGTAGTCAAGTTCTAGAATAGGCTTCCAAGAAAGGTTGTGGAATATCGGTCATTGGAGGCTTTTATGAACAAGTTGGACAAAACACCTGCCAGAGATTGTCTAGGTTTACTGGATCATGCCTCAATGCAGGAAGCTGGACTTGATGATCTCTCAAGGTCACTTCCAGCCATACATTTCTCTGATTCTTTGGGAATGCGGACAGAAAAGAGAAAAAGAAGGCTAAAGGAGGTAAGTTAGTCTATGAACAGGAGAGAAAGTAGCAATGGGAAGAGACAAGAAGAAAAACGATGTATACATCAGTCAAAGGTGAAAACTGTTTAAGATCTGTGTCCCCAATGTTCTTAAGCAGAACCAATAATAATACTAATACCTAGCTCTTATAGAATACTTTTCATCAGTGCACCACACAACAGGAAAATGCTTTAAAAGGGTGGCAAGTATTATTCTTCCCAGCTTAGAGATGGAGAAACCGAGGCACGGAGACACACGACTTGCCCCAGGTCACACAGCCAGCCAGCAGACAACCTGGGAATAGAACCCAGATCTCTTGAGTCTCAGTCCAGTGCTCTGCACATTAGGCCACACTGCCTAGGTAGCATGCATGGAAAATCTCTCAAACACATTTATATGAAAAACCCAATGACATCTGAACTCACTGTGTTTACAGGAGTGTGCGCGCTCTGGATATATACTGTATTGATACACCATCTAGACATTTTTTGTGAAAGCAAGTGGATATATTATAGGTAGTACAGATATTAATTTGGCATCTTTAATGTTCCCAGACAAAAGTCATGCTTATATCAGTCATGTTACTTTGATATCAAACCCTTTTAAAATCTAAAACCCCAGCCCTCCTCCTTGAATAAAACCCATCTACATTGCACTATTTCCTCTTTAAAATCTATAAAGTATTCCATTAAAGGCAAGCATTTTAAGTATCAACCTAATATTAAGATTATATAGAGCGGTTATAGATATTTAACAGCAATTAAATCCTTATTTCCACTTCTGTTCTAAAATCTGTGTCTGCCTGCAGTGAGTGGGAACTGCTGCAGATCATTAAATACTCATTTATCAATGTCTCTCACCAGGCAACACAATGCAGCAGAACAGCACACAGAAACCACTGTGAACCCCAGCAACAGCAGTTAATTAGCATAGCCTACCACTAAAACGACACCATATGATTGGAAGACTTAGTCAGCGAGCTGGCCAATCAAACCAGGTTATGCAAATAGCATACTTCAGTTGCCAGGGTAGAGCTGCTTCCTATTGTCCAATAGGAAAACAAGCAATAAACAAGAACTGAAACTGAGCTTTATCATATTTTCAAGTTGTTAACACTTTCAAGTTTAAAGCAAAATTAGCTACAACCAGAAAGGATTAGAATCATGTTTTACATTTCACCCCCAAAGAAAGGGGGTGATACAGTAATGATACCCAAGGATTATAGCTAAGTACTGCATCAGGATTTAAACTTCTCACAGAATAGCCATACTGTAAGCATGAAAAAAATCTTCAAAGTTCTGAGATTTTTAAAGTATCCAATTGCAAAAGCTATCCATACACTTCTAATGGTGAAGAATTTAAACAAAAACATTTTAAATATATAAAGCTGACAACAGTTATAGCAAGGGAGGAACACAGTTAACTTTATCAATGATTTGTTTTTATGAAGATAAGTAGAACATTTGCTATTATAAAAATCATATATACACACTTCCTCAGATAAAATAAACTTTAAAAAAATCCCTTTAGTCCCATGCACCAAAGTTCCAGATATTTTGATCATTATGGAGGATGAGCATAAAATAAAATAGGAAGCTACTTTAATATATTACAATACTCCATACACTGAACTCTGTTTCAATTAACAGATTAGTGCCAAGATATAAACACTAGAATGCAAGGGAATAGCTAGATTTTCCTCAAATAATCGTCATTTACAAAAATTAAAGGATGTAAGTAAAATAAAATTAATGTGTTTCAATATGTAGCTATATGAACTAGCACGCACATTTTATATGTATAAATACACAACAGTATTGACCATTAATACTTTCAATAGTTCTAAGAGAATTTTTCACATTGCATACATGTTTCTTCTGAAATTCAGCATGATTCAGTCCATTTAAAATTAAACATCTATTACAAGACCCAAAAAGACTAACTCAGATTTATTCTCTGAATCATTCTGTCTCCATTTAAAAGCAGAATGCAGCTGCACATCTTAACTTTATAATGTGGCAATGAATGTGATTCTTTAGATGTTTTACCTCATTTTCTACAGATTTGCAGTGAAGTGAAAGTGTTAATGCATTTCACTCACAACAGTGGTGATACTACCCCCTGATTGTAGCCCGTTACATAACAGTGGTGTGTGTTTCTTTCTTATGTGCTTGTGAAAGGTATCTGACAGCTCTGGAAACTTATCTTTTAATCCACAGGCCAGGTACAGCACATGAAGCAGCAGCAATATATGCATCCCAACCCTGTCAATGGGCCATAATACTATTCTGTCCATCACCTAGCTGTCAGAGGGTAATGACTTTCAAACACGAGTGGCCCAACCCAGGTCACAGCCTCTGTATTTCATTACCAACCCCATACCACCCAGAACGTTGAGCACTAACCACAATTTGGGAAAGTTTCTGTCAAAAGTTTATCTCTGTGATACAATCTGAATATAAATGAAAATTATATGGGATGCCTCACTTGGTAGAACCATGTTCAAAATGAAAGTTGCTAACATTAAATCTAATGAAAATAATTCTTCTTACATTTCCTCAGGACACATCATCATAGTACATTCTCAGTATAAACATGTTACCTAGAAGTTACATTAAAATCATCAGTTTATTCTTTGATTATCTCATTTAAACAGTTAAACTTTTACAGGCTTTCAATTTATGCCCATCTAGTATATCTATTGCACAGACAGTTTTGCAGCAGCATTGGCAGAGAGCAGAAGGAAGACATTATCTGACCATAAGCTTACAAAATTTTCAGCAATCTATTTGGGCCAACACTTTGCAGCACTAATACTTCAACTAGTCTACTCCACTATCTCCTCAGGAGAAGTAAAGCTTTTATCAGTGGTTTAGCTAACTTAGGGTCTCCATATCTCCAAAGACCAAACATCAATTCCCAATACTTATAATTTTTTATAGTTTACGAGGCAAAATAACACAGATAAGACTGAACATAAGTCACCTGCTGCACAATCATACCCATGTAATACATTAGGTGAATCTTACACTACTAATTCTGTACTGAAACAATGCCCTACAGTTAGCATAGAACTAAAAAAAGACGATCCTGAGAATTTTCTTTGAATAAAATACACACAACAATAGACAGACAACCTTAGCCTAATGTCTATAAACATAATTAATCCCAAATACGAGACCATTTACTGCTAAAAAGGAAATCCTGTGACTTTTCAATTATACATAATTTAGTGTTCATTATAAGTATCCTGAACATCTTCATAAACTTTTTCTTAATCTATAGTACAAACCAGAAATTAGACTTTTTTCCCTATATACATAAGTGCCAGCAAGAGAAACAGAATAATTCAAGTCATTTTTCATGTGTAGATACTGAGGTACGAGATATATTTAAACAGTTGATAGAGAAGAAATGGGAAACATCTATCCTATGTATGCACAGCCAGCATGCCAAACTGTTAATGTAAGAGCTAAACAAGAGATGAATACATCATGTGCAACAGTCTCACATGATATAAATCATTTAATACCTGACCAAGGAAACAGACTGGCCAGAGGCAGGGGTCGGAAGGAAGTTTTATAGTTCTGAATAATTATGGCAAACATGAAGTGGATTAAAAATACACTTCATTTTAGAATTCAGTTGTAAAATCTGCTTTCTAACAATTACCTTAATTTTCAAGCTACTTTCATTATATGAACTCAATGAAGTCTAAAACAACAAGGAGTCCAGTGGCACCTTAAAGACTAACAGATTTATTTGGGCATGAGATTTTGTGGGTAAAAAACTCACTTCTTCAGATGAATAAGAAAGCTTATGCCCAAATAAAACTGTTAGTCTTTAAGGTGCCACCGGACTCCTTGTTGTTTTTGTGGACACAGACTAACACAGCTACACCTGATCAATGAAGACTGTACTTTATTGTGTACCATAAAGGTAGGCTTCATCTCTCATACAATATTGAAAACAAGCATACTGTAAAACACATTCTTACATAGTCCTATCGTTTTGGAATTTATTTCCCTCCACCAAAAGGCTTTGGATAATGCCTAATCCTATAGACATTACAAGCATTCTTGCAGTATGGCCTTCAGCCTGGTCTACACTTAAGTTTTGCAGGCATAACCACATGGGTTGGCGGGGCGGTGGGGAGGAAAGGGAGGAGAGATAAAAATCACACCCCAACTGAAATAGCTATGCTGGCAAAAACTTTAGTCTAGGTGCAGTCATACTGGCAATGAAGTCCTTTTGAACAGGTGTAAACTGAACTGCTATATAGCTAGTTGTCATTGCAAATCAGGGTGGATAAAAATCAATTATTTTTGTAAAAAAAATCAGATTTTTTTATTTAAATTGGATTTTTTTTGATAAAATGCTTTTTGAGGGGAAAAAAAACTTATCTAAAGATATCTTTGAGCTATAATGGATCTTAATTAAAACTATCTCAACATGGAGTAAGGATTATAAATTCTAATTCTATAGTATGAAAAACTACATTAATGTAATGTTTAAGAAAAGTTTTGTAAATGAGTTCCAACAGTTCATGGATTAGGGACCTAATCTTATGGGGTTCCAGGAGCTTCTGTATAGATTATTTAGGTTAATCTTTCAATCTACCCAATGGGACTCAGTGCTCAGTCTAGAAGATGCCATCAGAGATTCTTAGCTTTACAGTCCTCAAACTGTGGATTTGTGTCTCCAGAGATAACACGCTTGTTAACAGCAAAAATGTTTTTAAATAAATAATATATAGAGGTGAGAAATAACAGACCTCAACCCTATTGTCCCTTTGTGTACACAGAGTCAATCCCTTACCTCTCTCTAAAAGGGCAAGTTTCAAAAAGTTCAATGAATAGAAGATTGTTGGGGGTGGAATAGATCTGGACAAGGAGAAGAAGTCTGGAGATAAATGTGAGAAGGGATGGACAGGCAGCAGAAACAAAAGTGAAACTGTTTGAGCAGCATATTCCAGAAGTCTTGAGGTCTTTCTGAGTGTAGACTTCATTGATTTGAGGTCTACCATACCATTCTCTCACTAGAAGGGAAAACCTATAATGGCAGCAGGCTGTAAAAGAGACAGAGTCTGGGACTATTTTAATGAAGTTCCTCTACCTGTGGATAAGACAGGCATGCGTGCAAAATGCAAACAGTGCAACAAAGAAATGCAAGGCCCGGTTGCCCAAATGAAACAACATCATGAGAAGTGTTCCTTCTCAGGAGGAAGCTGCGTTGAATATGATGAAAGGAACATGTCTAAACATGCAGGATCTTCAAGTTGGTAAACTTTTTTATTTAATACTTCTTTCTTAAGGACTCCTGTCTTCCTTCTGGACTATTCTTGAATTCTCATGTTTGAACAAAAAATATAGTTGTTACTCTATGGTACTATCATTTTAGATGCAGTTGTGATAAAAAATAAATAGCTCAAATAGGCAGTTCTTCCTTTTACAATTTCACCTTTAAAGTAGTCCTGAATGTCAATGAATGCAATAAGTAATACTAAATGAGCAGTATGGTAATAATAATTAAATAACTGCATTGACTTATTTTGTTTAGGAGAATCCATCCTCAACATACAAGATTCTGAAGACTATCCACCTTCAAGATCACCATCACTTTCTATAGTTTCAGAGTTATCTGCCAATGATAGTGTTTCAGTCACA
>NW_020664381.1:4810553-4877592 GCF_002925995.2 Terrapene triunguis
CATCTGATGCACCTCCTAGCCAAAGACTTCAGTGTTCCAGAAAGAAAAGCTAATGTTGTTGAAATTGCAAAATACTTCTGTAACAACCACTTCGCAACAGCTGCTCTGAAAAAAGTGGGAGGAACCAAGCTAACTCTCCCACAAGATGTGTGATGGAATTCAGTAGTCGACCGTTTTCAGCGCTATATCGAGAACTGGCCTAATCTGATAACAGTTTGTGAACAAGATCATGAAAAAATAGATGGCACTGTCAAAGCCAAAGTTCTCAACATTGGGCTTAAGAGAAATGTTGAACACATGCTGAGTACTCTGAAGCTTATGTCTCTAGTCTTGAACAAAATGCAGGGAAAGAGCTGTTTTATTGCAGACGTTGAAATTCGGAAGGAACTGAATGAGATCTTAAAAAGAGAAATATGCAATGACAGAGTTAAATTATAAGCATTAAAAAAAATAAATGGGACAAGCACTATCTCCAGCTCATTTTCTTGCAAATATTCTCACTACTCGGTACCAGGGTGAAACCTTAACTGCCGAAGAATAGGAGTTGGCTATGATATGGACACCCAGCAATCATTCCTCCATAATGCCAACTATAATAAACTTCAGAACTAAGGGTGAACCATTCAAGAAATATATGTTTGCTGATGATGTTTTAAAGAAAGTCACACCAGTGAACTAGCGGACGTCACTTAAGCACTTGGATTCAGAGACTGTTGAAGTGCTAATCTCACTTTTAACAGCAGTAGCTTCTTCTGCCGGTGTAGAAAGAATATTTTCTTCCTTTGGACTAATTCATTCCAAATTGAGAAATCGTTTGGGACCTGAAAAAGCAGGAAAGCTTGTTTTTCTTTTCCAGATTATGAACAAACAGGAAAATGAAGGTGAAGATGACTGAGTTAGCTGCAGAAGCCAATATTTTAAGTTTCTCATGTTGACCTGGCTGACATAGTCAATTTAATTTTTGTTTTTTAAAAAAAAATATTTAATTTAACT
Organism: Terrapene triunguis; assembly: GCF_002925995.2. Classification (NCBI taxonomy): domain Eukaryota; kingdom Metazoa; phylum Chordata; order Testudines; family Emydidae; genus Terrapene; species Terrapene triunguis. The sequence goes on from NW_020664381.1 coordinate 4,811,547, forward strand.
GTTTTAGTTAAAACAGAGGCAAGGGTCACAGCCTACTGAGCCATTTTCATCATAAGCCAGCAAGGGAGGTGAGCAGAAGCTACCCTCCCTTGCACAGTCTCTGTTGTCTCCCAGTCTCAGTGATTAATCAGGTGGCAAAGGGGGAAGCCCGGGCCCGCCTTCTACACCGGGCTCCAGCCCAGGGACCCTAATAGTATCAGCTATGGTAGCTGACTTTTTAGAAACAGGACACGTACAATTCCCTGGGCCACTTCCCCACAGGAGTCCCCACTTCCTCAAGATCCACTTCACCCTTACCTCAGGGCCTCCTTCCTTGTGCCTGATATGATTTTACTGATCAGTCTCTCCAACAGCACAGCTTTCCCCTACAGCTCCTGACACACGCACCCACCTGACTAACTGGGAGGCTTTTAACTAGTTTCAGCCAGCCCGATTGGCTTCAGGTGTCCCAATCAACCTAGCTATCCTCCCTGCCTTCTGGAAAGATCATAATTGGCACCAGGTGTCTTAATTGACCTGGAGCAGCTGCTATTTTCTTATCCTGGTAACAGGGATTTGTTTAGCCTGTGGCTAATATATCTGTCTCCCATTACTTTACTATAGCCATCTGGCCTTGCCCCGTCACAATATATACACGCACACACGCGCGCACACACACACACTCTTATACTTTTATTTTCAAAGTATTATACTTCATGTATCTTGACATCTGTATGTTCTCATGTTTCTGGTCTACAAGCAAAGCAGTTTGTACTCCAGAAATTGTTGAAATTCCTTTACTCATATCTGTGATTTCCTGGAAATGATAGTTTATAAGTTTTAGAGCTGTGCCAATTCTTTACAACAAATCTTAAACTTACCCTAGATTTAAGATTCACCGCTTCTTTAAACCTCAGCCCATGGTCACAAGAATTTCAGAAACATGGGCAGAGACTCATGTTTAGCTTTATGTGGCCCACTCTGTACTGACCTATCTCCATCTGTTCCCCCTTTCCACAAATGAGCCCATCGATCCTCATCTCCCTTTCCACTAGAAATTTTATGGGTAAGGAATAAAGCCACAGGCTTTTTTCTGCATTGCCCTGCTTCAATAATCATTTAGTGTTCCCCCTCCCACTTTTTAATAGGGCACTGTATACCTGCTCCCTGCCGCCCAAAGCAAGTTACTCAGAGCAGCCTGTTTGCTGCTTCTCCTGCACTACTGTGGGAGAAGGGGAGAAGAGAAATAGGTACATCCTGTCCACCATAAAATTCTTTCAGAGATATGAAACTGAGATCTTTATCAAGAGACTTGATTTGAAGGAAGAGGAGCAGGGGTGAAAACAGCCATTCTGCCACCCCTTTCAGGGTGGCTGAAAGATAAGGTAGACGCAGAGGAGCCTCCTGGACCCAGTGCTATAGCAAGGGGGTTTTCAGGCAGAGGAGGGACCTTAATGTAAGGAAGGGAACTAAAAAGCTTGTTTGAAGGAAAGGCATTGAAGGGATTATGTGGGACTACGTACAAAACAACTATGCAACTCTTTAAGGTTAAATTTACTAACCTGTGAACTGAACCTCACAAGTTCAGTATGAAAACTTGACATGAATTGAAGCCTGCAGGCTTAGCTCTGCTCTAATAAATATCTCATCTACATTACAAGTAACTGTGTCATGGGACCCAGTTACAACACAATTTCAGTTTGTGATACAAATAGAACATTAGCCATATTATAACCAGGTCAGGAGACAATCACATTGTAAACGTGTCTGCAACATGGTTATATTTGTAGTGTAAAGGAGCCATAGTCCCCAATCAACTTGTTTCATCTAGAATCTAAATATTGCAGCCTAACTAACATTACTAGAACTGTTACTAGATCTCAGTTGTATATTCTAAAAATGTAATATACTAAGAAATATACAAATCTCGCAAACACGAGATCCTGAAACGCTAGCATGAAACTTGCTCACAAACATTCTCCACCCCGCAAAAAAACTCTGTATTAAAACAGGAGTTTATCCTGAAAGAGGGAGCAAAGAGAAGATCTAGACCAGCCTAAGAGATCTCAATGAAAACACAGGTAAGGAGAATTTCCTTCTCTTCCATCTATGCCAATACATTTCGGACCTCCCAAATCAGTGTAGTGCCAAACTGTAAGAAGGTTGCCTGCAACACAGTTACTGAATAACATATACCAGTTGGTAACTGAACATAAATCTGTGGTGTTCAGAGCAAATAAATACCGTAGAATATGTAACCCAGGGAGCTTGGCATATATATATATCTCCAATAACAATGAATACACCTTCTCAGCCCATGACAGTTAACTTTCCAGTGCAATGGACTTTGTCTGCAGAGAGTCAAGCTTTCAGACTTGACACTTTATCCACTTGGAAAGAATTGATTTGGATGATGCACAACTTCACCAACAGAACCTCTCTTTATTTTCCTTCTAGAGCGGAATAAACAGAGGATAAACAGATGTCCCACAAGTCTCAATTCTTTGGCCATTCAAGAGATTAGCAGCATTCTCTTAAGAGTGAGAGGGGCCTCTTGAACTTCTTGAAGCATCTGTTGAACTTCTTGGGAAGTCGAAATCAGCAACATGCCACACCCCAACTGATCAGACCAAGAGAATTTGGATTCAGATGAAAAACTGGATCCTGGCCTTGAGACAGGAGATCCAGAGTACAGGTAGGTGAGATGGAGAGATATCATCTATAGATGTGGGACTTGCCCCTGCAATTGCATGCTAATGTCCGGGTATGTGAGAGCGTGGTTGAGGCCATATTGACAGGTTCATGAAGTCTGAGAACCAAAACTATCTGGGCCACTCCAGGGCTAGGATCATCATTTGAACTGTGTCTTCTGTGATCTTCTTGAGGACTCTGGGTATCAGGGGAATTGGAGGGTAGGTATACATGAGTCCCAGTGCCCATGGAATCAGAAAGGCAGAGAGCTGAGACTGGCTCCCCCTCTGGAGCATTTGACATTCTGGTTGGATGCAAACAGCTCTAAAGTCAGGCACTCCCATCTGCAAAAGAGGTCTTGCATACTGGGGTTCATTAATGACCATACACGATTGTACTGCCAATCTACCAGGGGCCAACAAGTGCAGGGTGTCAAGAAGTTACTGCAAGAGACCCAGGGGGGTTTCGCCCAGGGCCACTTGCAGGTTTAAACTAGTGTAAATGGTGGATTCTCTGTAACTTGAAGTCTTACAAGTATGATCTGAGGACTTCAGTAACTGAGCCAAAGGTTATGGGTCTATTACAGGAATGGGCTGGTGAGGTTTTGTAGCCTGCAATGTCCAGATGGTCAAACTAAATGATCCTGATGGTCCCTTCTGGCCTTGCAGTCTATAAGAAGAAGTCACACAATCTCAACTGGGGTTTCCAGAGTGTCAGCCATCCTCCTGAGAAGTTCCTCAAAGATCCAGTAATCTACAGGCTGGTTTAGAACCACCATGGTCACTGCCTCATTAGGTGAAGAGGATGAGATCGCTGTTGAGTCAGGTTGACCTTCAGTTGCGTGAAAGTCCTTCTACTCGCTCTCTGCATCAGGTACATGAGGTGCCAGTGAGTGTGGTGACCATCTTGAGGTCTACGAGGGCAGGGTGACCTTGCTCTAGTTGTCTGAGAGGCAGTGGGAACCCATTCCCCACCTTGGGGCCCAGAAGGGGCCTGACTGCATGGGATTCTGGAAAACCGAGGTTCAGACCATGATAGGTACCATGCAGGGTATTACTCATGGTTGTTCCCACAGGAGGGCTTACAGGGACAGTCTCTGAATGCCCTTTCAGACAGCCTAGAGTTGTATGGGTCTAGGGCCTAAGGCAGACGTATCACACTGGTCCTCCTAGGCAGAGAAAGAATATACCATCCTCCATGGGTGGTGTAGATCTCTCGAGAATTTGAAAGTAACCAGCAGCTCCTGTGCTGGAAGTGCTGATACTAGCATAGAAAGTTTCTTAGCAGAGGACAACAATGGAGGGGCAGGTTGGTCCTATACTAAATCTACTAGTAACATGAACCACATTGGTACCACAAAGAGGCTCCGGGGCAAAGACTCAGGAAGAATGGTCGGTACCACAGAGCAGAAGTCAGTGCCAAGGTTTTCAGTATTGAAGGCAAACTAATCAGTCAGATCACACTTTTCTGGTGCCAGGGCTTACAGTGTTGGTGCCAGGAGGTCCAAAGAGCACTTCTATACTCTTGGTTTCAGTGCAGAGTGTGTCTGTGCTGACTGTTTCAGCGTCAAGCACTTTGATCCTCAGTCGCCAGTACCAAATATATTGACAGGTTCTGGAACATGTGCAGAGGCTGGTCAATGGCTGCTTGGTGCTGAGGCATCAGTAGGACCTGATCTGGGCCTCAAACTGCCTCCTAGGCTGGATCTGCTCAGATCCAGAGAGGGAGGATCTCCTTCTCTAGTCACCACAAGAGTGATGCTCCTTCCATCCTCTCTCATCAAAGGGTTGGGCTGAAGAGATGAAGGAGGTACTGACCAACTCTGTAGCACTGAAATGGAACTTCCTCAACCTCAAATGGGGTCTGGAACCCACAGTAGACAGACGGCTTAACTGGGGAGCTCTGAGAGATGGTCTGGTAAAAACAGTCTTCTTGCCTTCCAGTGCCAAGAAAGCCCTCACTGAACTTCTGAGGAGGAAAAGCTTGAGTGAAGACACCCTGGACTCCGGCTTCTTTCCAAAAAGCAGCTATAGAGCACTTTCATGATATGTGCACTTGCCCCAGACAAAAGAGGCACTTGGAGTCTCCATCATTGATGGGGATCTTTCCACTGAAAGAGGGGAAGACCTTTAATCCAGGGGATTTGTCTCCACCATGGACAGGCAGGTCCTGGTTTCGAAGGCAGCACATGGACTCGAAGACCCTAAAATCAATTTTTTAAAGTCAATGGACTAAAAGAATAAAACTATCTATCTTGAAAGAAAAAGTGTACAGCATACAGAGATGCAGACACTATAGATGTTCTGTATCATAGCCATGAGCAGTAAGAAAGAACTGGAGAGTGATTGCTGCCGCACTGCTCTTTTACCCTCAGCTTCAGGGTGACCAGAGGGCTCGTAGGTGCAGCATGGCCCCAGAAGAAACTGTTATTCAAAAGACTCTGATCTCATTCAGATGTGTACAAGAAGCGGAATATTTGTGGGCAATTATTCAAAGAAGAGATGATTTACAAAAATTGAAGCAGCAATATTAGATCTTGCTGTTCATAATATAGCACAACAGTTACCCTCTTTTAAAACAGGTGCAGTGTATAAACATTTATATATTACATTTAATAAAATTAGCAGGTAAAATACTATGTAAGAAACAATCACCCATAGACGGCACAGTCCAACCCTACATACTGTCATTTTTTTTTTTTTTTACTATAACATAAAACCAACACCCAAATATTTTACAAATCTGTAATTCCAGCTCTGAATTCTTTATTTCCCAAAATGTTTGTGTTCAAACTGTCTCCAAATAATTTTAATAAGCAATCTAACTGACAAAAAAAAAACCCCACACCTCTGTAGAACATCAACATTGTAATACAATGTCAGAAGGAGCACTACTTTGGCTTTGTTCCCCTTCCAGCGAGCAGTGTTTTACAATTGTAGACTGAAGTAAGATATAGTATTATTACACTATCAACTTCAGAATTAGAAGTTTTAAAATGTAACATGCAGCGGCTCAGAATCTTCCAGTCCTCAACATTTCAAACATCTATCATTCCACAGCTCATCTCATGATGCACTCAAAATAACTTCATTCTGAATACAGGATGATCAACACACATAAAAATATGTAATTTATCCACTTTGATCTCTGTCCTAACCATATAGGTGGCTCTGAGATTAAGGAGTTAATACTTGATAAATTCTGTTGCACAGTAACAAAAACAAAAAAACCCATGACACATATTTCCTTATTAAACATGGCCACAGATTTCGATCCACACACATAAGTATTTGAATTTGCCCAAACATGATAACTATCCCATCTCCATGCTGTCCCCATTAGCATGGTATGATCTCCCAAACATGCTTATTCACCAAGGTGCTTGTGGTAGCCTTAAAACAGGAGTGGATTCTCAATACTGTTTTTGGATATCCTTATGAGAGCACTTAGGCCTGGGTATACCACAAAATATTGTTGGCATAGTTATGTCGCTTAAGAATGTGAGAATGTAAAACTAATTGCAACCAAGCAGTTACATTCCTGCTCCAATCCAATCCAAGGAATCTACTTTGCTTCATTTGTTTTTTTTTTTCCATTATGTATCCCATTTTATGGGATTTGAAGCTTGGCCATAGTAATGCCCTTCGGGTTGAAACAAAATATACAAGTTTTGAGAGATCCACATAGCCAAAAAAGCGTATGATTCCTGGAAAGGATTTGAAATGATTTTTTTTTTTTTAAATCACACTGATTTTAGAACTTCCAATTTTAAAAAAAAAGCACAAAAACAAAGCATCAGCTTGAAGAATGGCTGTATATTGTAAACAGTTGAGGGCTACATCAACTCTTGTGAAACCCTTACAAAATCTAGGTCCAATGGTGATTAAAGATGAAGTAGTGTTAACTATTTCCTTGCTTAAAATAGTTTGTCAGATGCATACTTTTGTTTTGTTTTTTACATAGTGATCAAAAATAATACATTATTTTAACATTAAAATTCATATACAAATAATTACACAACAGGAAATCTGTAACTGGGAAAGGTATGAAAGGAGGAATATTAACAGAGACAAGGGGACTTAAAATAAAGCAATATGCTTTCCCAGCACTTTGACTGCCTGGCCATCTATTTAGAGAAAACTGGAAAAGAATCTACATTCAGGAAAACGGTTTTTCTACTGGACATTTCAAACTATAATTTCTAGACAGTAATCTCCAAAAGATCAAAGGTGCTTCAATGATTTCTACTCCTTTTGTAAATATGTTTTATGAAGGTTGTAATGATGCAGTTTTGGGGGATAGGAAAAAAATCCAAAGAAAGAATAGAACATCAGAATAACAATACAGATCTTTCTTTCTACAGGAATTTCAAAACTAGAATCACCTGTATGCATCGTCTTCTTTCAAGTCTCATATCATCCTGTGGGGGTGGGTGGCAGGGGAGAGTCCAGCAGCAAAACACAACACTGTAAAATGAAGAAAATAGATTAGAACAAGAGGCAAAAATATAAGATGCAATTACCCTGATAATCCATTTCTAATAAAGGATCTAAGACTTTAAAATCTTTGGGGACAGAACAGTCTTTTTGCTATGTGTGTGTACAACGGGACCCTAGTCACTGGTCATGGCCTCTAGGTGCTAGTGCAGGACAAACACACTTCAAAGAAATCGTATATTTACATGGAAGGAAGAAGTGCCTAGCTGTTACTGTATAAAATACTAGACATCAGGAGACCTGGGTTCTATTCCCAACTGTAAGTGACAAATCAGACAGTGCCCAACTTTCAGAGATGCTGCTCACCGTCCATTTCCCACCTCTAATTCAGCACCACTGAATAATCAGACCCTTAGCTAATCTGTGCCTCAGTGGGAATACTTACCCTCCTTGGCAACACTCTTAGATATCTTTGGATGTTAAGTATTATATAAGCCTACAATAATATTGTAAAACTAATAATGTTGAAATTCTGTATGACTTTACTGAATCACCACTACAGAAAGCTCACAGACACACCTAGCATAAGGAGGGATCGATCTCATATAGTCCAGCTTTTCTGCTTGATCTTGCATGATAAATGATCTAATTCAGCATCATTTCTAAATATTAATATATTGTCAGAACCAAAGAATTATGACTTCACAACAAGATTAAGCAGAAAGAAAAGGTGAGCTGTTAGGAAGAAAGCTGTTACTACAACAAAAATAAAGAGCGGAAAGAATCTACAAAGAACCAGAAATTTTTTTTGTAAGAATGGCTGATTTTCAAAATATGCTCCAATATATGTGGCCTTTACTTACTATGCAACTTATGCAAAATATCAAAATACTTAAGAACTCAGTATTTTAGATGACATTCTTTTGAATTATTAAACAGGTTAATTGTTTTGATATGCAAAAATCTGTGTTATTCAGATTCAGTGCAAGCAAGTTTACCTATATTCTACGTTGCATCCTCTGAGAACACCAAGTCAGTATTCAAGCACTTCCTCAGATACAAATTTTGAAAATTAATAACTAATCATTTTCTTATTAAGAAAACTAAGCCTACTGAACTTTGTCTCGTCATAACTTATGCCACTACCACTTGTTCAGTTTTCAAGCATGAAACTACGTTTTTAGTCTCTTTATAAACTCTCTTGGTGTACAAGTGGAAACATATTCATGCATTTCCTACATATAAAGTCCACTTTTCAGCACTTCTTACAGCAAAAGTTTTGTGTAACTTGAACTCATTCAGAGGAATTCAACAAAATGGCAAATTCAGCTTACGGTTGCGCCCAAGTTCTTAACGCAGAGAAAAAGTGGGACAGTGAGAGGTATTGAAAAGTGTAGAGGCTGTGTGAGAGCTGCATACTACAATAATGACAAAAGAGAAACTTGTGTTGTTCTGAAGGATAGAGCTGGGTGGCAAACTGGTGCAAGTCTGACACTGAATAGTTTCTTTTCATAAAGACTAGCGAGGATGAGACACGCAAATAGACTTGTATGCAATGTTCACCACCATGGAACATGAAAATGAAAACACATCAATGGGCCCTAAACTAGTGCCATTCACCAAAGAAAGAAATTTTGAGGTCCTCATTGATAGCTGAGTGAATATACTTGCCCCGTATAAAGTAAAAATTATATAAAGCTAATGGGCACTTGTATGAATTAAAGGAAGAGAAAATATGATATACCGAATAATGGTACTCCATGATCTGAAGTATTGTGCCCAACTCTGACTGCTACACCACAAGAGAGCATGGTCTTATGGGTAATGGGACTGGGAATCAAAAAAGTTCGAAGTCATACTGATCAATCTCTCTTTATTTACTCTGTCCCATAATGCAAGAAAAAGTAATAACTTTATAAAATTACCACATCCAGTAAAATTTAGGAATTCTCAATCTGCATCTTAGAGAACTGTTCCAAGTTTTACATAACCAATTCTGTCACAGTGGTGAACAGATTGTTCATATACTAGTAGTTATGTTTTCCATTAATTGCAAACTATTCCAGTACAGAACGAAAGAACGAACATCCCTCTCTTAATCCTGCATGGCTGCATATCTTTTTGTGAAGTGTCTGGCAAAATTCAGTCATGATCAAATTTGAAAAAGACATCACATTGGAAGAGTATCTCTCACACATTAAAATTCTAAAGCAATCCAGCGAGATTAGAGCAGACTGGAGCTGCAGGCAATAACGGGAGAGTCACTAATAACAAATAGAAAGTTATAAGAAAAGGAAATCAACAGTTATAAAGTGGGTGGATGTAACCAAGCAGCCACAACAATTGCAGTCCAGCATATTTGTTTTAATATTGTCTCCTTAACACTGTTCTAAACTTTTTCAAGTTACCAAACACTAATATCAGAAAGGTATGGGAATAGGATCAGGAGTATCAAAGAACTGTCTATGATAGGGGTAGGCAACCTGCGGCACGCGAGCTGATTTTCAGTGGCACTCACACTGCCCGGGTCCTGGCCACTGGTCTGGGGGGCTCTGCATTTTAATTTAATTTTAAATTAAGCTTCTTAAACATTTTAAAAACCTTATTTACTTTACATACAACAATAGTTTAGTTATATATTATAGACTTATAGAAAGAGACCTTCTAAAAACGTTAAAATGTATTACTGGCACGCAAAACCTTAAATTAGAGTGAATAAATGAAGACTCGGCACACCACCTCTGAAAGGTTGCCAACCCCTGGTCTATGACTTTCAATAACGCACATTTAACCTGTGAAATTCAAAGCCACAGAGGGTCAAAATAAAATTTTAAAAAATCGTGCTAGTTTTAAGAAGGGGCCAGATAGTTTTGTGACCAACAGTAGATATGTTTTTGCATAATTTAAAACAGAGGCACATGGACTCATGAGTCAGAGAATACATTGATCACCACAAGAGTCAAGAAGGAATCTCCCTCATCACACGCTTTGTTAGGTCATTAAGAGAGTAAAACTAACTTCCTCCTCAAGAGAAGTATCACTCACAGATTTCATGGAGTAGTGTCTGATCCAGTATGACCTACTTTACTGAATTAGAAGGGAGAGGAATTGAAAATAGGAAATGATGCTATTGTGGAAGAACAGAAAGAAACAAGGGATAGTTAGGAAAGAGATAGGAAACGGGGCGGGGACAAAGGATTGAGCATGACACTACAATCAAAAAGAGTTAATTTAAGAAGCTTCATTTGATCTGAAACCAAGACAAGAGTGGTCAACATAGATCAGATGCAAGTCTTCATCAATCCTCTAATACTAACACAGTTAAAACTTTTATTCAGGCTCTTATCTCCCAACTTAATTACAGTTGCTGCTTCCTCTGCAGAGCCGAGTGAATAATAGATTTTTTTGTTTTGGTGACCAAAGGGAAAAAATCTGGGGGGAAAAAATCAGTTTAAAATGAATATGCTTTTTAAAAAATTCTCTCACCAAGTTAAAAACCAAAACAACAACAACAAAAGTTTAGAAAGTGTTGAGTTGAAACAAAAAGTCGATTCAACATAAAAAGCCAAAACTATCCAATTCACAAATGTTGAAACTTTTCATTTCAACAATTCCCCAAAACAAATACTCAAGTTTTGGTTTTATGGGGGTTTTTGTTTTGTTTTTTTGACCAAAACTATTTGCCAAATTCAACCTGAATTTGAATAGCTTCAATGTCACCCCCCACTCCAAAATGCTTTTTTCAGCAAATTTACAATTCACCTAAAAAATGTCACCCCCCTCTATTTTAATCTCCCCAACACACACATTGCTCCTCTACGATCCATTCAAAATATAACGGACAGGTTCAATGTCCTTACCAGTCACTCTGATAGCATCACTCTCTACTCTAAATCCCTCTACTACTCCCCTCTCCACCACAGTAAACTCAATTTGGGGCTCATTTTTCCTACAAAATATTTACTCAATGTACTTACATGCTGATGAACACAATTCATCCTAGGATATACTATAATAAGATTGGGGTCAACATCATGTTACCCAACTATTCTTCACAACAACATGCAAAAAATGGTAATGTTCTGTAATGTAGACCCATCTATACTGTCCCTCCTCACCCAACCAGCCTTCATTTGCCTATTTGTCAGCATCTCTCACAATGATTTCTTCCACATTGCTCCTTAACACCATTCATAAAAAAAACCCAACTCTCTCCTTCTTTGAAACCTTTCTCAGAATATGTTTCTGCTGTGACCTCTATAAGAAATCAGCTAACCAACAACAGGTGGATTGTGCATGAGTCAGGATGACCAATTTTAAATTTTTTTTAGAAGTAAAATGATTTAGAACCATTAAATTGTGCAATGCTATGATGTCACTTTAATTACCCTTAGTCTTCATCCCTCCACACATTTCCTTTTTTGTATGTCAAATTCACTTACTGCATTGTGTCTCAAATTAAACTGAGCTTCTGGGATACGGACCATCTCTTACTACATATGAGCACAATGGCATACCCATCTTGACTGAGGCTTCTAGACACTAATAGAATAATAATTTTAAAAGTCCACATTTCATCATTTTAAATCTGGAGGTGTATGGGATAACTAAAACTTGATACTTTAGAATTTAAACTTGTGTTTTACTTTAACGGTTTAAAAAAAGAAATTTAGAGCATCTAGTGTTTAAAGTACTACATTTTACTACTGGATCGGACAAAAGACAGGAAGCAAGCAACAGAGTTCATGAACTATAATTAGCACCATAGAAAACATTTTCACCACAGCTTCACTGATGCTCTATAACAATCAAAGCATTCCTCAGAGAACAAATTTAAATAAAAGTTTTAAAAGGATCAACTCTCTGTCATACACAAAACTTTGCATCAGCAAACAGGACTACATGGATTTTTTTTATTATAATTTTTTACTTATTACAGATTAACTTTGTTTGCTCAATACTGTTGCACAAGACTCAATGGAAGCTTTCATAAATGATTGAAAGACTGTCTAGCTCAGGGGTAGGCAACCTATGGCACGGGTGCCAAAGACGGCACGCGAGCTGATTTTCAGTGGCACTCATACTGCCCGGGTCCTGACCACCGGTCCAGGGGGCTCTGCATCTTAATTTAATTTTAAATGAAGCTTCTTAAACATTGTAAAAACCTTATTTACTTTACATACAACAATAGTTTAGTTATATATTAAAGACTTGTACAAAGAGACCTTCTAAAAACGTTAAAATGTATTACTGGCAAGCGAACCCTTAAATTAGAGTGAATAAATGAAGACTCGGCACACCACTTCTGAAAGGTTGCCGACCCCTGGTCTAGCTTAACAGCAGTTTCTGGAAGGACCTCTATTCTCTATAGAAAGACTATTTTGTAACTTCTAATAGCAATTCTCCTGTAGCATACGCCAAATCCCTATATTCCGCCTTACAGATATAGGGCACAGCAGTCAAAAACGTGCAACATTTAGATCAATAGTCCTTGATACATTGATACCATTGGGTCTACGTTTAACATGTAAATCTGAACTTGAGAAGCATACATTATTAAAATCCCATGCCCTGATGTCCCTAGCCTCTGACTGCCAGAAGCGGGAGTGGACAACAAGGGACGGATCACTCAATGATTGTCTGTTCTGTTTCATTCCCTCTGAAGCCAATGCCAGGAAGACAGGATACTGGGCTAGATGGACTACTAGTCTGAGCCAGTATGGCCATTCTTACCCTCTTAGAGTAGAATCATCCAAGACTACATAACAGCAAAATCCAACCACCTAACAAACATGCAATTGACCAGATATTGGTGTAGAACCCAACAGAAAATCACTCTCTTGTGCTCCTTTAATCTATATCTGCAGCAGCCTATTCTTGGAGCTACATTGACAATGATAACAACAAGGAGTCTGGTGGCACCTTAAAGACTAACAGATTTATTTGGGCATAAGCTTTCGTGGGTAAAAACCTCATCCGAAGAAGTGAGGTTTTTACCCACGAAAGCTTATGCCCAAATAAATCTGTTAGTCTTTAAGGTGCCACCAGACTCTTTGTTGTTTTTGTAGATACAGACTAACACGGCTACCCCCTGATAATTGAGAATGATGTTGGTTCATACAGACATATTATAGGGAAACAATCTGCCAAATTTAAAAAGATAACATACGTAAATATATAGTATTTTAAATGGAAAACAAAATGTAAGTAAAATGCCAAGGACTACCAATGTGTCAAAATATCAATAGTAAGGACCCAATCTTACAAGTTCTATCTACCCTTACTTTCTAGGACAGGATCCTGAATACATACTACTGAGGAAATTCAAAATTATGGTTCTTACAAGCAACTGTAACTACCCTGAACATACATTTTTGGTATTACAGTATAAAAATCTTAACTTTTATTGTTCAATACATACATGTAAGTTACGATAATACACAGTAATACAAGATACATGTGTGAAAAGTGGCCAAGTTATAATTGCTGTGGGAGCCATATGGTGAATGAATTTGATTCTCGTGCATTTAAAAAAGTACATTTGTATATTTTACTTCTTTCAAGGGTGCCGGGTGCAATGGCATAGGTTCTCATATATTTTTACGTATAAATGGAACTAAAAAGATAAAATAAAACCTCAACCATAAGGATGCATTAGCAGATTTTTGTATTTAAAACCTTTTGAAATTTATTATAAACAAAATATACAAAGTACTGGTTGTTTCCATTCTTAAAGACCTAACAAGAGTGATACTCAACCAATATTTGATCACACAAATACAGAGTAACGTGTTTTATCTAATTTACAAAGCAAAATTTATCCGAACAAACAATATATAATCTAAGGTATACACTGAATCAAACATTCAAATAAAAATATTACATACATTTTATATCAATGTGTAAATCAATATATACAACTCCAGTTTTACACAACCTGCTTGCTTGTATACCTGGTGCACAGTACATTGAACATTTAGTAGAAAATAGCATACTGCTCACATTATTTGACTTTTCAAACAGCTTACTTCTAATCCAAATGTCTTCAAACAAGTCAAAAGGCACTTGTTTTTGAAGGCTAGGTGGTTTGGTATTGTGGAATAAGCACATTAGCTGGATGTTCCAACTAAGGCTAGATCTACACTGGGGGGGAGGTGGTCGATTTAAGATACGCAAATTCGCATAGCTGAATTCGATGTATCCTATTCGACTTACCCCGCTGTGAGGACGGCGGCAAATCAACCGCTGCGGCTCCCCCGTCGACAGCGCTTACTCCTCCTGATGAGGTGGGAGTACACACGTCGATTCGGGGATCGATTTATCCGTCTAGATGAGACGTGACAAATCAATCCCCGAGAGATCGATTTCTACCCGCCGATCCGGGCGGGTAGTGTAGACTAGCCCTAAAACAATCAGCAGTGGATAGGTCATCTCTAGGTTTCAAAATTAACAACCCATGCAACTGAAATATTCTCTTTTTAGGTTATTTTGTACATTTTACAGAGCTGTGCATGGAGTCATTTTAGTGTGAGTCTTTTGCAGAGAAATATTGGGATTAAAATAAGTGAATACAACTAGGTTTCAAATTGGTTGCATCCCTTTCAGATATCTACAGGCTTTGAGTGTTGGCCAGTTCAAGACTGGTCTAATTCACCTTAAACTTGACTGACTCATAGTTAAGGCTACAAGTTTGTCATGGAGGTCATGGAAGTCACAGATTCCGTGACCTCTGCAGCGGCCGGTGCGGCGAGCCAGAGGGCTGCTGGGCCTCCCCCTCACCCAGCAGCAGCAGGAGTTTGGGTGGGGCTCTCAGTGCTGGGGCATGGGAGGGGGTGAGCGCCCTGGGAGCTTAGGGCGGGGGGGGGGGGGTACTTCCTGGAAGCGGCGACATCCCTCGGCTCCTAGGGGGAGGCACAGCCTGGGGGGCTCTGCGCACAGCTTCCACAGCTCCCATTGGCCACAGTTCCCAGCCAATGGGAACTGCGGAGTCAGGGCTCAGAGAGGAGGCAACATGCAGAGCTGCCTGGCCACGCCTCTACCTAGCAGCGGAGGGATCTTGCCACTTCCAGGGAGGTGCGAAGTCAGCTAGGGAGCCTGCCAGCCCCGCCAACCCCCTCCCGCCCTCCCAACATCAGCGCGGGTCCCAGGCCGCCTCCTTCCCACTCCCCCCACCCCCCGAGCACCTGCAGGGGGTTCCAGGCCACCCTCCCCAAACACCCACGGCACCCCCAGGCCGCCCCCCTCCCCCAGATTTAGTCACAGGTATTTTTAGTACAAGTCATGGACACGTTACGGGCCATGAATTTTTGTTTACAGCCCGTAACCTGTCCATGACTTCTACTAAAAATACCTGTGACTAAAATGTATCCTTACTCATAGTTCACCCATAACACAAGCTTTCAATTTAGTTTTTATTTTGTATGTTCAAAGCAAATTTTTATATACATTTCTGAGTGAAATTTTTTGTAAATTTATGAATGAGCACCAATAGATCAAACTTGCAAAATTGTTATGAAAATTTACCAGGTCTAACACAAAGTCTACTTCACCATTACCACCACTCTGATGGTGAGAAAACTAAAATTTTAACTCACTGTTCCAAAAGAGATTACTTGCCCTCAGTGAATAAATTTTGTATGACTAGTTTTACATAGAATATCACTTTTGTATTTTAAATTGGACTTCAACTTGAGCTGCAGTTCTGATAATGACAGTATGTGTAGTCAGCCTCTACTGTGCAACACAAACATATCTTTCTTATCCGAGTTCAACCCAGGCAAAGAGAGGACTAATATGATGTGTAGCTATCATAGTAGAAGCTAGAAAGACGCCATCTATGCCTGTTTATTAATTCAGGTGATGCTATTCTGAATCTTTTAAAAAGTCTGTTCTGTAGCCACATATTATCCCTCAAGTCACACAAAATAGTAGTAAATATTTTGAAAATAAATCCCACATTGTCCAGTTAATATGATTCTAACTAGAATTAGCTTTCACTACTTAGTCCCTTGTTATTTTCACCTCAAATACAGGAAACAATACAAAAAACTGTGTAAGGATTAGCAAGCGTTGTTTTTGATAGCTAGTCAAAGGATAGAATAAATTTCTAACTAGGGCTATAGTTCTAGAGATTATTAATAACTATCTCAAGAAGAAAATGAAATCTTTATTAGTAATCTAGTGATTCTAGGTATATGGAATTCCAGCAGAATTTTTTTATGCTCCTATCCTGACAACATATAAAAATGTTAAGTTGGCTTTAGTGATTGGTTGACTAGACAATATACAATAAAACTGGGAACAGTGGAGTTTTATGTTGTTAAACAAAAGCAATATAGTCAGGTTTATAAGCATGGAGTAAAGATTCTGGTTACAACAGCAAGTCATGCTGCTCTGTTTACATTCCCATCCCCCATGCAGTGGAAGCAAAGAGATGCTTCAGCAGCAGCTGCCCATCCCCCAGCTGTATCAGCTGAAATATTCAAAACTACTGTTTGACTAACGTTGAAATCTTAAACCAACATGCTTGTCTTAGCAATGTTTAATGAGCTTACTGAATATTACAATGACTATGAAAGAGTTATGTTTATGTGATAATTGGAAACATTTCCATCTGAAATTCACATTGGAAACAAGTTATAATTACGTTTATGAAATCTGGATACTTTGCAGTAGGAGTTATTTCTGTGTGGTGGTAAATGAATATATTTTAGCTATTTACGTAGTGGAAGTTGCTCAAACTACTTCATAAATGATCTGGAGAAAGGGGTAAAAAGTGAGGTGGCAAAGTTTGCAGATGATACTAAACTGCTCAAGATAGTTAAGACCAAAGCAGACTGTGAAGAACTTCAAAAGGATCTCACAAAACTAAGTGATTGGGCAACAAAATGGCAAATGAAATTTAATGTGGATAAATGTAAAGTAATGCACATTGGGAAAAATAACCCCAACTATACATACAATATGATGGGGACTAATTTAGCTACAACTAATCAGGAAAAGGTTTTGGAGTCATCATGGATAGTTTTCTGAAGACGTCTACGCAGTATGCAGCGGCAGTCAAAAAAGCAAACAGGATGCTAGGAATCATTAAAAAGGGGATAGAGAGTAAGACAGAGAATATCTTATTGCCCTTAAATAAATCAAAGGTACGCTCACATCTTGAATACTGCGTACAGATGTGGTCTCCTCATCTCAAAAAAGATATGCTGGCATTAGAAAAGGTTCAGAGAAGGGCAACTAAAATGATTAGGGTTTTGAAACAGGTCCCATATGAGGAGAGATTAAAGAGGCTAGGACTTTTCAGCTTGGAAAAGAGGAGACTAAGGGGGGATATGACAGAGGTATATAAAATCATGAGTGACATCGAGAAAGTGAATAAGGAAAAGTTATTTACTTGTTCCCATAATACAAGAACTAGGGGCCACCAAATGAAATTAATGGGCAGCAGGTTTAAAACAAATAAAAGGAAGTTCTTCTTCACACAGCGCACAGTCAACTTGTGGAAGTCCTTGCTTGAGGAGGTTGTGAAGGCTAGGACTATAACAGGGTTTAAAAGAGAACTGGATAAATTCATGGAGGTGAAGTCCATAAATGGCTATTAGCCAGGATGGGTAAGGAATGGTGTCCCTAGCCTCTGTTTGTCAGAGGGTGGTGATAGATGACAGGAGAGAGATCACTCAATCATTACCTGTTAGGTTCACTTCCTCTGGGGCACCTGGCATTGGCCACTGTCGGCAGACAGGATACTTGGGCTGGATGGACCTTTGGTCTGACGCAGTACGGCCATTCTTATGTTATATATTGAAAAAACAATTCTGGATTGGTCTTTTTCTGGTTAACGTGTACTTCCTACATGATTTCTTTAGAAGATGGTATTTGATATACAAGTTTGTGTGTAATTGTACTAACAGTATATTTAGTTTCTGTGTTTCATGTATTAAAATGTATAGTGTGATAGCACACAAGTAATCTTGCATTACCACAGAGAACATTTAAGAGAATACTGTAAATCAGTTCATCCCATTCTAGGTAGGGCTCCACATATTGTGCGCTTCTACAGCTGTGCTGTGAAATTTGCTGAAGAATCCATCTCTTGCTGTAGATTTGATCTCCAGAATTGAAGATTTCATATAGAAAAACAGACCATTATAAACTAAGAAATGAAAAATGATTTAAAACTGATATAAAAAAATCCCTATGTAATAAGATGCACAGCTGTCATCCTATCATGTGTCTAAAAAAACAATAAGACTTTTTCCCCATTCCATCATTGACCCAAAGGATCTTCCCGGAGTTTTGTTTTAAAAGAACTTCTTGACCTTAAATGGAGTAATGAGCAAGTTTCATATAAATTCCTCCAACCATAGTTAGAGTCATAAAGCTCTTCTATCAGTGAAGCCTGTGATGAGTAAGAAGACCACCAGAGTGATTGCATTCAAGGAGGCATCACACAGAAAATATGTCATGAAGTGGAGTTTGACACTGATTTTCTTCATTTGTTTGACAGGAACCGACCAACCCTCTATTACAAGAGATGACTGTTTGAGCAACAAGATACATCAACAGGAGAGAGGGAATCTATTGATGAAAGGGAATTCCCAGGTCTTACAGCAGCATCTGAAGAGTCAAAATCAGTACATTACCTTGGAAAGGGCTGAGGAGACACTGTCTTTCTTCCCATGGATCTCCATGCTATCTTTATGAAATGGGAAGCAACAAAGGGTTTTTTCCCCCAGCACTGAAAGAGTTTCTTCTTAGAGGCCTTCTGATAAAGGTAGCTGTCCTGGGAAAAAGTCAGGACTTTGACTTCCTCAAGAGAAGGCACTGTCCAAAGTCTTTAATCACAAACATCCTGGGGCTCTTGGATTAAGGGATAGGCTTCCCTCATACAGAAAAGATAACGCAGCGTGGTAGATGTGGGGACACAAATATAGTTGTCACATGGCATGCTAATAAAAAAAATTATGTATGAATACAAATCAACTGTGCATTTTAACTAGATCAAGTAAGTGCCAGGATCCACTTACAGAAACAAAATTTACTTATAACGTAGATGGGGGTCTTAATCTGTGGGGGGGGAGGAGTGATCACTATTTAAAGTCAAAGAAGAAGAACTCCTTCCTTCAGAGACTACACGTATTATCACTATAGCACTTACAGATCCTGTCAGCCTGGGGAGATGAAAATGAGAAACTAATCCTGGGACTTCTAGTAGGTCCCCTATGGCCATGTCCAGTCTAGAAAAATAGGTCGTGTTAAAAAGCTAACATGCTTTCAAAACACTGGTGTAGACAGAGTTTAACACCTTTAAAAACATATTAACTGGTAATGAGCAACTCTAGGCTCCACTACAACCAGCTATCTCATTAGCTAGCATTTTTAAACATGATTTTCCTAGTTTGAATATGGACTACAAAATAATTAAAATGTTCAAATTAAAAAAGTTTAATTCAGTGACTAACAGGATATTTGATCTCTATTGTTTTAATAAATTGTTTACATTTTTAAAATAGTCTGATCACTAAAGACTACAAATGCATTTTCTTCATCATGTAAACCTAGAATTCTGGAACTTTACAACTGGCAGATTCTAGGTCAGGGAGTCTCAAACATTCAATAATGTGGATAACCTTACTTACAACTTATGAGCAAGCAACTTCCCTATGCAATTAGAGCAAATACTTACAGGGAGAAGTAATATTAGAAAAGCATCCTTCAAATTCTGACTGTCTTTAATAAGGTGTTTTATCCTTTTAGGAAAAAAAGGCTTACTGTAAAGCCGGAGGATGCCTGTATAAGCAGACAGAAGTAAAGAGGAGCGAACACCATGTTTCTTGACAGTTTATCATTAGGCCATCACCAAGTGCTTCACGAACCACAGTTTTAACTCCATTCTAGATAGCAATCAAACTATCCTTAATTGTACTTCAAAAAATACACAGACTATATATAGCAATTATTACTATATCATAGCTTTATGTGCACAAAACTGAAAACAAATCTAATTTGACATACAGCAGCACCACCAACAAAAGGGACTACCCACCACAATAAAGTCTGAATCTTCACTATTCAACTTACCCCTTCAGGAGAAGCTTGAAAGAGGTCTTAATATATGTCCTGAAGGTCAAACTCAGGCTTAGTCTGAGCTGGGTGGGGGTTGGGGAGAGACACAGAGACTGAATTCCAGAATAGAAGGGTCACTACTCTGGACACACTATAGCAGTCGTAAATATACTACGCAGGGAGCATCAACTTCAGCATCTTAATAGCTCTCAACTGAGAGCTTAGAAAAATTTAAAAAAACAGTCTACGTTTTTAAGACACATCAGATGCAAAGCATGTCTGCAGTCCAAGCAAAATACTATCTCCCTTTAGTCACATCTATGTGCCTGTACTTAAAACACACACACACACACACCAACATTATTCTTTAATTAGGGCCCTATCAAATACTCAGTCTATTTTGGTCAATTTCACAGCCATAGGATTTTAAAAATCATAAATTTAATGATTTCAGCTAGTTAAATCTGAAATTTCACGGTGTTGTAATTTTAGGGGTCCTGACCCAAAAATGAGTTGTGGGGAGTTGCAAGGTTATAGTAGGGGGGTTGTTATATTCCTAACCTTACTTCTGCACAGCTGCTGGCGGGTGCTGCCTTCAGAGCT
This sequence comes from Terrapene triunguis, assembly GCF_002925995.2. NCBI lineage: Eukaryota > Metazoa > Chordata > Testudines > Emydidae > Terrapene > Terrapene triunguis. The sequence continues at coordinate 4,832,324 of NW_020664381.1, forward strand.
CGGTGCCTGGCAAATAACCACCGCCCTCTGGCCGCCCAGCTCTGAAGGCAGCCCAGAAGTGAGGGTGGCAATACTGTGATCCCCCTAAAATAGCCTTGCAAGTCTCCCCCCAACCCCTTTTTGGGTCAGGACCCCCAGTTGGAGAAACACTGGTCTCCCCCGTGAAATCTGTTTAGTATAGTGTAAAAGTACAAAAAAGACCAAATTTCATAGGGGGAGACCAAATTTCATGGTCCATGATGCGTTTTTCCATGGCCATGAATTTAGTAGGGCCCTATCTATAATACCTGATAAGAATTAATAAGCACAAAGACCTGGAATTTGCCAAATTAAGGCAACAAAAATAATTCTTAATATTGCCATATAAATTAGTTTAAGACATATTTGTGGATGGGTGAACACAAAGGGAAAGTGGTATGGGCTAGAAGAACCACTGAAAACCAGGTTGATTTGATTTAAATCACTAGTAAGGACGACTCGATTTAATCATGGATATCTACATAGAAGTGCATTGTTTTTATGCACTTGTTGGTTTTTATAACCTTAATACATATTCTTCACAACTCAGAGATAGATGTAGGTTTCATTTTTAGAAGGTACACACTATACATTTTTAAAGTGATTTATTTTGAAAACTTTACAGATTAGTTTTACAGCTATATCAGAAAATGAATGATTGTTTGGTTATTTCAGTTACGAAAGGTAATAGAAGCAGATATTTATGAAATAATTGGGAGGTGAACTATCTCCAATTCAACAGGTTAATCATTAATATTTGGAGGATTTTCTTGCCATGCTGTATTAGGAGGGGCACATCACCAGAGAAACATTTAAATTGTTTTATTTAACCAAAACAACAACGTTATGTATTCTGGACTTTTTTCTTCAACAGCAAACATATAATAATTTAACAAAACACGCATATGAATTTTTGCATTTAGTTAAACATTCAAGTTTTTTAAAATCAGGTTTGTTTTTGTTAAAATTGTTTTTAACTAAAACAGTTACATTAAATATTTTTTTTAAAAAACAAAAATTAAATTGACCATGTCAGCCAGGTCAACATGAGAAACTTAAAATATTGGCTTCTGCAGCTAACTCAGTCGTCTTCACCTTCTTTTTCCTGTTTGATCATAATCTCGAAAAGAAAAACAAGCTTTCCTGCTTTTTCAGGTCCCAAACAATTTCTCAATTTGGAATGAATTAGTCCAAAGGAAGAAAATATTCTTCCTTCACCGGCAGAAGAAGCTACTGCTGTTAAAAGTGAGATGATCACTTCAACAGTCTCTGAATCCAAGTGCTTAAGTGACTTCCACCAGTTCACTGGTGTGACTTTCTTTAAAACATCATCAGCAAACATATATTTCTTGAATGGTTCACCCTTAGCTCTGAAGTTTATTGTAGTTGCCGTTATGGAGGGATGATAGCCGGATGTCCATGTCATAGCCAACTCCTCTTCTTCACCAGTTAAGGTTTGACCCTGGTACCGAGTAGTGAGAATATTTGCAAGAAAATGAGCTGGAGATAGTGCTTGTCCCATTTATTTTTTTTAATGCTTGTAATTTAACTCTGTCATTGCATATTTCTCTTTTTAAGATCTCACTCAGTTCCTTCCGAATTTCAACAGCATCGGCAATAAAACAGCTATTTCCCTGCATTTTGTTCAAGGCTACAGAAATTGGCTTCAGGGTACTCAGCATGTGTTCAACATTTCTCTTAAGCCCAATGTTGAGAACTTTGGCTTTGACAGTGCCATCTATTTTTTCACGATTTTGTTCACAAACTGTCATCAGATTAGGCCAGTACTTGATATAGCGCTGAAAACAGTCGACTACTGAATTCCATCACACATCTTGTGGGAGAGTTAGCTCGGTTCCTCCCACTTTTTTCAGAGCAGCTGTTGCAAAGTGGTTGTTACAGAAGTATTTTGCAATTTCAACAACATTAGCCTTTCTTTCTGGAACACTGAAGTCTTTGGCTAGGAGGTGCATCAGATGAGCACTGCAACCGTATGTTATTAGCTTGGGACTCTCTTCTAAATAATTTCTTCTCATCTTGGATACATTTGCTGCAATGTCTGTGACCAAGCTGCGTACTAGATATTTGAATTTTTTTTCACAGTTTGTTATAGCTTTTACAGCTACTTCTTGTTGTAAGTATTCTGCAGTGTATGCATTTCCGGATGTATCAAGTGTTTCTCTAAGGAAGATAGTCCCTTCTTCTGTTGTCACACAAGCACAAACAACAGGATCATTGTCGATATTGCTCCACCCATCAAGACTCAGGTTAACAATTTCACCCTCTAGACCTTTTGCACACTGCTCAATTTCTCTTTCATACACTTTATCCAACAATTTGCCTGCGACATCGGCTCTGTTGGGTGGACTGTCTCCTGGTCTTAATGACTGAACCATGTTAATGAAGTGTGGGTTCTCAATCATATGGAAAGGAGAGTTTGTTGCATAAACAAACCGGGCAATTTTTTCATCAACTACCTCTTTTTGTAATCTGCTGGTTCTTATCACAAATTTAGCTATGGTTGTTTCTGGATGATGGAGATTTTTCTTTTTCTTTTTGCTACAGGTGATGTACTGTGGCTATGTGACATACATGATGTGACTGAAACACTATCATTGGCAGATAACTCTGAAACTATAGAAAGTGATGGTGATCTTGAAGGTGGATAGTCTTCAGAATCTTGTATGTTGAGGATGGATTCTCCTAAACAAAATAAGTCAATGCAGTTATTTAATTATTATTACCATACTGCTCATTTAGTATTACTCATTGCATTCATTGACACTCAGGACTACTTTAAAGGTGAAATTGTAAAAGAAAGATCTGCCTATTTCAGCTATTTATTTTTTTATCACTACTGCATCTGAAATGATAGTACCATAGAATAACAACTATATTTTTTGCTCAAACATGAGAATTCAAGAATAGTCCAGAAGGAAGACAGGCAGCCCTTAAGAAAGAAATATTAAATAAAAAAGTTTACCAACCTGAAGATCCTGCATATTCAGACATGTTCCTTTCATCGTCTTCAACGCAGCTTCCTTCTGAGAAGGAATGCTTCTCATGATGTTGTTTCATTCGGGCAACCAGGCCTTGCATTTCTTTGTTGCACTGTTTGCATTCTGCACGCACATGCCTGTCTTATCCACAGGTAGAGGAATTTCATTAAAATAGTCCCACATTGGGTCTCTTTTACGGCCTGTTGCCATTATAGGTTTTCCCTTCTAATGAGAGAATGGTATGATAGATCTCAGATCAATGAAGGCTACACACAAAAAGACCTCAAGACTTCTGGAATATGATGCTCAAACAGTTTCACTTTTGTTTCTACTGCCTATCCATCCCTTCTCACACTTACCTCCAGACTTCTCCTTGTCCAGATCTATTTTGCTCCCAACAATCTTCTATTCATTGAACTTTCTGAAACTTTGCCCTTTTAGAGAGGTAAGGGATTGACTCTATATACAAATGTGTAGAGGGACAATAGGGTTGAGGTCTGTTATTTCTCACCTCTATATATTATTTATTTAAAAACATTTTTGCTGTTAACAAGCGTGTTATCTCTGGAGACACAAATCCACAGTTTGAGAACTGCAAAATTAAGCATCTCTGATGGTATCTTCTAGACTGAGCACTGAGTCCCATTGGGTAGATAGAAAGATTAGCCTAAATAATCTATACAGAAGCCCCTGGAACACCGTAGGATTGGGTCCCTAATCCATGAACTATTGGAACTCGTTTACAAAACTTTTCTTAAACATTACATGGTTTCTCATACTATAGAATTATAATTTACAATCCCTATTCCATTTGAGCTATAATGTATCTATATTTATATAGGTTTTTTCCTCAAAAAGTATTTTATCAAAAAAATCCAATTTAAATAAAATAAAAATCCGATTTTTTTTTTAAATCATGGGTTTTTATCCACCCTGTTGAAAATATGCCTATCGTCTTACAGCCACATCTCATGTGAACTTAGTGCGTATACAGCTCAATATGCTTAAATTGGCCATCACCCTCAACTCCTTGTAATCATGTAACTTATTTTCATGATGAAGCAGTTACACAATTATGATTCTTTTACTTAAAACAAGTACAAAAAACCCCAATTTTCACAGAATTAATGTTAAAAATCAAGTGACCAGAAAAAGTGTGGGGGGGGGGGTTTAAACCACATGTGCAACTAAATGCTACTCCAAAACAATGTTTTCACATAAGCCCTCTGTGTTAATAAGTAACTATTTATTTGTGAAAAGGTGATGGGATAGGTAGGTCAAGATTCTCAGAGAATTAATACTTTACATTTCTCTTTATTAGTCCACTGACTAAAATTATTCTGTTTATTTCTTATTATCGCCAGATGAAATATATAATCTCTATTTTGTAAACTAAATTTATAGTATTTCAGATAAAAAGTTTTGGCTTTGCTTAAAGTCATTACAATTCCTGATGCTTTTATTATAGTAAGTACCAAGTATCAACAGCACCTACTACAATTAAGATGGAAAATACTTAACATGTTCTCTGTTTTCATAAACAACTTTTTGAGAGAAATTTTTTAAAGGTTGAAGTTTTCCTTGCTTGTAGGTAGCTCAAGTCATCCAAAAGCACTTTAAAATAAGTTGCTCCAAATCCACATGCTGTAGAGGTGCTTTGAGAATTCTACAAGGCCTCCAGATCTCCTAATCTTTCCAGGACAGGAGCTCTAATACAGCAGAGCCCTAACACTCTGCTGAAGATGAGCTGCACAAGTTGTTTGTGCTCTTTCTAAAAGCTAGGAAATTAAATGTAAAAACAAAGCTCCTACGTTAACTGAAAAGTAGAATTCATTATTGAATGCTCCAAAGTCAGGAAATGTGAAAATTAAGTATGAACATAACCACTAAAGTGACTTAAAAAAAAGAGAGAGAGAAAGAAGTGTGGTCCGGGGGCTAGGGAACTACCCCTGAGACTCAGGAGACCCAGATTAAATTCCCTCCACTGTCACAGACTTCCTGTGTGACCTTAGACAAGTCACTCTGGTCTGGTCTACACCTAAAACTTAAGCTGACATAGCTACAACACTCAGGGCTGTGAAAAATTTCATGCTCTGTGCAATTTAGTTCGGTCGACCTAACTCCCACTATAGACACTGCTAGGTCAACAGAATAATTCTTCAATTCACTTAGCTACCGCCTCACAAGGGGGTGGATTTACTATAGCAATGGAAAAATCTGTTCTGTCACTGTAATAAGTGTCCACACTACAGTAGCATAGCTGCAGCTGTGCTGATGTAGTGCTTGTGGTGTAGACATCCCCTCATTTTCTCTTTGTCTCAGCCCCCCCATCTGTAAAATACTGAAGTACTATCATCTCACAGGAGTGTTCTGAGGAGATATACATTAAAAACTATACAGGTACTTAGATGCTATGGTAATTGAGGCAATATAAAAACCCAAAGATAGGCAGGAGGAAAAGGAAAAATGTTGACTTGTGCTTTTTTTTTTAAAAAAAAACTTCGTGAAGGTGTATAAAGAAAGCCTGAAAGGTCCTTCTATTCCACCTCCCATATCTCCCATAAAAAAAAAAAAATTCAGACTGGAGAACTAGGCAAAGCAACTTCATCAAAAGACCAAGAAAGTAAAAGCTGAGCAATTCAAAAGGAGAATGAATTTTTAGTCAGATTTAAAATGTGGGGATTTTGTGTTTGCTATTAATTTGTAAGTATTCATTGGACTTCAATGACTAATTATAGATTTAAAATATCTTCCTGTAAAAAATTAAAACAACCATACCCTTCAATTAAGGCATGAGCTCACAGTACACACACACACACAAAGACTTACTTCACTGCCTACAGAATAGGAAATAAAAGAGCATTAGCCCATTAAACAGAACTCCAAGGACCTTTAAAGGTTGAATATGTGGGAAAGAGCCTCACTGGGATGACCATAAGAGCATGGTAAGCATATTAACAGGATGATAAGTTCCTTAAGGTGAAATCTGTTATCATTTTGGATAGGAATCTCAGATGGAGTTCATGGTACCATCTTATTCTTGTAAAATATGGTATAAAAGGTGGATCAGTCACTAGAGACTGAATCTTTCTCACTTTGCAACCTCAAGTCACTGCCAACAGGAAAATTACATTCTATCGAAAAAACTACGTTCAGAGGGTACCATTTGATTATCTAGTCTGACCTTCTAAACAACACAGGCCATACAGTTTCACCTAGTAGTTCCTGCTTCAAGCCCATGTCTTTTGGATGAGCTACAGCATCATTCTTCGAAATACATCAAATCAATTTAAAGGTGTCAAGTAATAGAGAATCCATCACATCTCTTAACTGGGTAAAATATTTGTGCATTATTTCCTGTCTGACTTGTCTATCTTAAACTTAAACTAGCAGTTCAAAAAAGTTTTGCCAATATCCCATGACACAAAGGGCTTTTTCTTAAAGAAAAGTTAATAGCATTTTGTTAAATAGAGGTTAATAGTGTTAAGCCCTTCATGAACCTAACACAAAGGCTGCAGAGACACTGGGCTATCTTAGACTATGTCATGAATTGAATTAGACTAATTCAATCCAGTTTATTTGGCAGCTAAATCAGACTGAGAGGTAAAATTGTCATGTAGTTTGAGCAGTATTAGTCAAGGGGTCAAATCTGGTTTGTACCACTCTTCAAACCTATTCTACTTAGAGTGATAAGTCCTTCTGGTACCTATGGAATTGGACCATGTCATGAGCCAAGCTGCCAGGAAAAAGGCTCCTGGGCTGGATGAATTGTAGTGCCCTCTGATGCAAAAGAGCTGAGAACCAAACTTGTCTTAAGAAGATCATTGAGCATTTGGTTTCTCCTGGGCTTTGCCAAAACGCACATTATAAGAGGTATTGATGGAGAAGTCATACAGAAGCCTTCTACCCCAACAGATGGGAAAAAAGTGTTTCTGGGCAGCAAACTCTTTTCTTGGTGCCATGATAACTTGTTCAAACAGATGGCAAAAAGCACCACCTCTTACCTCCCCCATCAGTGGATAACTATTTACTATAACTCTTGAATCCTGAGACCATTCCTGCAGATCTATTGTGGATTGACTCCATCTATCTACATGTTAGCTACAAGGCAACCAGAAATATACTTGAGGTCAAAGACCATTGCCACTTCTGCAGGGCTTTCTGGCACTGGAGACACAACTGGTACCACCAAATTTGTTTATGTATAATATTGTGGTCAGACTGTACATTTGAAATTGGGGCTACTTTTTGGTATGCCAGCTCTGTTAACATACTTCGTGAATTTGGGACTGTGCTCCTTTCCATAACTATGGTGAGGAGCTAGATACAGCCATGCTCACCACAATTTGGATGGGAGGTATTTGGAACTCAAATCCTAAATGAATATTGTCCTTAGACTGCTATTAGAACAGGGAAGTCCAGAAGACACCTGTTGCCCGGATGTGATAGTTGTTTCCTGTAGGATCTCAAGGCCCACGGATGTTCTCTCACATGAGAGCATTCAGATGAGTTGTGTTTAGCAAGGCTTTTATGTAATCCAATTGCCAGCTGGAAACTAACAAACTTTGGGTAGTTGAACTTGAACCCTAGCACCTCCAATGCTCTAATGGTAACAAACCAATCTTTTGACAGCCTCCAGATAAGTGTCTTTGATTACCCAATTTTCAAGTAGGGGGATTAGAATTGTTATTCTGTATAAGCAGGACACAACTACCACCAAACACTTCATACAAACACACAATGCTAATGCCAAATCAAAAGGCAAAATAGAAAATTGATAGTGCAACTGCCATATTGTAAGTATAAGATATTTTCCAAGTGCATATAAAATGTCCAAAGTCTAGAGCGCATACCGAATCATTTTGCTCTACAACAGGGTATCTTCTTTCAGGATGACCAACTTGAATCTCTCTGACAAAACACTGAATTAGGACCCTGAAATACAGAATTAGTGGGAGCCCTCCTGTCTTTTTGATTACCAAAGAGTACCAGGAATAACACTAGAAGTTGGTAAGTCTCTACCAGGAGGGATTGGATTTCTTGAAACCATCTCGTCCCAATAAGATTCTCAAGAGTTTTAACAGAATGTGACTGGGAGTAGGAGACGGCATAATAGAGAGAGAAATCTGAAGTGCTTTGTAAAAACCTGATTGTATAGCCCTACCAAACAGGGCTCAAAACCATGTGTCTTAGATGACCAGGGCCATAGGAGTTAGAACACCCCTTGTCTCCCCTGAAGTGCCAGCAGATACTAAATGTGGATGGATCAACTAGATGCTCTACAGTCCCTCATAACTTCTTTTACGGGCTTATTGAAAGGGGGCTCAGTATCCTTTGGTGAATGCTAATGCTACAGAGGCAGAGTATCTCATGTAAATATATACTGCTGCCTTAAAAATTAGGGTGATTGAAAAAGATAACTTTTGAAACAGGCCCTCTTTTTTCTGTTTCACAAAAGGGCCCAAGAGAAAGGTTATAGCCATAAGAGAATATAAGATGATCCTTCAATGTGCTGAATGGAAGATGTGGCCAGAGGTGTCCTTGGGGGTGAATTTTTTCCCCCTAACCACCTCTGAGAAAGCAGAAGCAGCGTGACGTACCTGCCATACCATCAGCTATTCCAAAATAGAGGTGCAAGGCCACAGAGGTGTTGGACAGGAGTTATTGGCTCAGGTACCTCCTGACTGAGGCCTTGACAGATACCTGTATCAACCCTAACTCAAGGCCAATTGACGTGGCAAGTTTTTAAGAAGCTGATGGGAAGCTGGATCCTCACATGTAGAATCGCTATATCCTACCATGGAGATGTATTTGGCATTGAAGAGTCCAATTTCTGAATCTCAGTAGAATCAAGATCTTGCCCTCACACAAGTAGATGCAAATTAGGGGCATGGGTCATCAACAGTGTCTCAGGAGGAGTCAGGGCCAATACTCTGCCCAGCAAATGATCCAACTCCCAGTGTAGAGGGCTGATCTCTGTACAAAAATCACTCCCATTGCCCATCAAGCTCAGCCAATTCCCAACATAGGACAAGAAGGAAATAATGAAATCTTGAAGATAGTCACAGAAATAAGGAGTGATTTGTCTAGGTTCCCAAATATACAGAAGTAATCAGGATTCCTGACTTGTCTCCTTATCCTGAACCCTACCGGAAGGCTGGGTTCAGGTGCCTTAACAAAAAGCTGCATGCAGCTGCGGCCTTCAGAGCTGGAGGGCTGCTGGTTCTTTCAGCTCCTCCTCACAACAGCACTTCTTATGAAGAAATGAGATCTCATTCAATGAGCCAGAACTCAGAAACACTGATCCGAAAGATAAATTATTGGCTAGGTCTCAACGCATGGCAGAGTCCCCAACTGCAGAGGGGATGTTGAAAGACACTATGGTGGAGAGTTGAAGATGTCCCATTAGGCCAACCTGGAGAGGAAGCTGGGTCTGTGCCACTGCAGTTCCAGCATTTAGCAGTGAAGGCCCACTTATGTTTTTGCTTAGAGATTTTTTCATTTGGAGCACTCCAGGTTGGCTTCAGGCTGGACTTACAGGAATTGCTAGGGGGTTTCTTGAGGTAGGCTTGGAAGCATTACCCATGATGCTTGTGTGCTCAAGAGGATGCTGATGAACATGCTAATATATGAGAGATTTTTCTGTCATGCAGACATTGCTTGAAGTGACTGAACAGTTTTCCTTCCTCCCAAAGGCTTGAGGAAATGGATGATATCCTGAAGGGCAAATAAAGACACTCAAAGCAGGAAGCTTTGAAACTGAGAACTTTGAACATGCAGGGGGAAAAACAACCACCAAGGCTTAGTGAAAAAAAATGCAGTCCTGAGACATAGGCAACAAAGCAAAACATCAAAGCACGTAAACCTTGACTAAGTGCTTCCAAAGACTGAGCAGAGCTTCTTGGTTAGTAGAAGTCAAAACGCTACAGAACCCTGAAAGATACAATTTTAAAAGTATAATGAATGGACCTCACTGGAAGGTAGGAAAGCATACAAACAGGATACCCAAAAGAAAGTGGAAGCTAGATAGCATAAAGAACCAGAGCAGCAGTTGAATAGATGCAGCATCTGCAAGAAACTCTTTACTGATTAGAAGATTCCAAGGCCACCAATTAGAATTCATTGTAGCGTGTGCCCACTAGTAGGGGCATGGTTCATGTCCCAATACACTATTGCTGCCTTTAGGAAACAAAAGCCTTAAATCTTGGAGAGTCATGGGTCTTGTGCTTCCTACCATGAGAAAGGCAGGAGTGAAGAGCCTGTGCTGATAATATATCTTTACAGAAATTGTTGTCAGAAAAGCTGATTTTACAAGTGTTTGAATGTCCGACAACATTACAGTAAAACTGTGGTCTCCGTGTAAGTGGTATTTTCTATTCCTGTTTTACTGGTTAAATGTGAAGCTTAATATATTACTATTTCTACTGTAAAATGTATACCCCACACACACACACACACACACAGGATGTGCAGTCCAGCCAAGTTAATGTTTATGCTGGAACTGTAAAGGCAATTTGCAAAATAAAAGAAAAGGGGTTGTGCTCCCCCCTTCCTTTGGCTTCTTTGTAATGTAGACCTAAAAGGTTTGGTTTCCCGCAAAAGGGTTGAAGGGTGAGAGAAGGAAGATTTTGCTTGTTTTTCCACCTTAAAATTTCAGGATATTAAGGCTGCTATTTCCAGTTTTTATTAGAGAACTCCTTAGATAGTTCAAATGTGTCTCAAACATTAAGGCTTCACCACACCTGTCTTCTCAATTAAAAAGTAACTCTCTCAAGTGAGTGTTAAATAGACATTAAAAATAAAACAGTGTGAATGAAAATTATTTCTCCTATCAGTTTTTACTTCCCTGTATTTGATATAATCCCACTGATCCTGTCTTCCATGACAGACAAGATGGAAATTTCTATCATATAAATTAAAAAAAGAGGTGGCAGGTTGGAGAAAGAATACCATTCCGGGCCTTCTTTCTACATCAGTAGTTTTCAACCTTTTTTCATCTGCAGAACCCTAAAAAAATTCAAATGGAGGTGCGGACCCCTTTGGAAATTTTAGACATAGTCTGCTGACCCCCAGAGGTCCACAGATCACAGGTCAAAAACCTCTGTTCTATACTATAAAGAAAAGGCCACAAGCCTTTTTTTTTTTTTTAATTTTGCAATTTAATTTTTGCAAATTAGGGAGATATGCTCGTCTCCTACAAGACAAGTAAGGTTGAAACGCCTTTCATTATAACCTCAATTTTGAAAACCTTGTATAAACCTTCAATTTTGCCAAGCAAAAAACCAATCCATAAAAGATTTTGTATGCATATTATGTCAAGGGTATAATTTAACTGGAAATGTTAGATGTACATTAGATGAGTCTGGAAGATGTGAGGGTCCAGAAATTGTATATTCAGTTCTTTATTTATTTCTAACACTTTTGTGACTAAGCATAATTCAGATTTTAAGTTTTTAGATTTGGTCTAGAAATTTCAAATGTGCTTTAAGTTGATGTCCCTGATAAGGACTGGTGATCTTGAGTAGATTTCCTCCCCACCTTGTGCAGTTTGTTACAGAGGCGGCAGCAGCAGCAATATACCTCTACCTCAACATAACGCTGTCCTCGGAAGCCAAAAAATCTTACCGCATTATAGGTGAAACCGCATATCGGACTCGCTTTGATCCGCCGGAGTGCGCAGCTCCGCCCCCCGGAGCACTGCTTTAACGTGTTATATCAGAATTCGTGTTATATCGGGTCGCATTATATCGGGGTAGAGGTGTACCTAAACTTAGAGTGTCTAACACTTTCCATTATACATATCCTTCCAGTGGTTTTCATCAAAGAGCTCTAGCACCTCCATGGTTTGCTGCAGGAGGTTAAAGTCTGACAGAAGACTAGTTCTGGGGACAACAACCAAGTGCCTTTTTTTGCTGGCCCCACAAGAGTCCATTCAGATTTGAGCAAGACACCAGTGCTGAAAATCAGCATTTCCTCTGCATCTTGTTCCTGGCTTGCTGCCAAAAACCCTAAACATTCTGTTAGCAGGGCACATGCATCACCCTGGTGTCTCACTTCAGCATGCCACACAGAACTGCTCTAGATGGGTGGACAAAAATCAAAGTGTTTTTTGTTTGTTTTTTTAATAAAATGCTTTCTGAGGAAAAAACCCATCTAAAGATATGTATCTTAATTCAACCTTATAGCTCAAAGATATCTCATCATGGAATAGGGATTATAAATTCTAATTCTATAGTCTGAGACAATATATTCATGTAATGTTTAAGAAAAGTTTTGTCAATGAGTTCCAATAGTTCATGGATTAGGGACCCAATCTTATGGGGTTCCACAGGCTTCTGTATAGATTATTTAGGTTAATCTTTCTATCTATCCAATGGGACTCAGTGCTCAGTCTAGAAGATACCATCAGAGATGCTTAGTTGTGCAGTTCTCAAACTGTGGATTTGTGTCTCCAGAGATAACACGCTTGTTAACAGCAAAAATGTTTTTAAATAAAATAAATAATATATAGAGGTGAGAAATAACAGACCTCAACTCTATTGTCCCTCTGCAAATTTGTGTTTCAAAAAGTTCAATGAATAGAAGATTGTTGGGGCGGAATAGATCTGTACAAGGAGAAGAAGTCTGGAGATAAATGTGAGAAGCGAGGGACATATAATATTTTAACAAAACAAGCATGTTTGCTGCTGAAGAAAAAAATCCAGAATACTTAATGTTGTTGTTTTAGTTAAATAAAACAATTTAAATGTCTGTCTGGCAATGTTCTCCTAATACAGCACAGCAAAAAAAATCCTCCAAATATTAATGATTAACCTGTTGAATTGCAGACAGTTCACCTCCCAATGACTTCATAAATATCTGCTTCAATTACCATTGGTAAATGAAAAAAACAAACAATCATTTATTTTCTTAAATAGCTGTAAAACTAATCTGAAAAGTTTTCAAAATAAGTCACTGTTTGCTTTAAAAATGTATGGTGTGTACTTTCTAAAAATAAAACCTACATCTATCTCTGAGTTGTGAAGAATACGTATTAAGGCTATAAAAACCAACAAGAAAGCACTTTTATGTAGAAAACCATGATTAAATCGAGTCTTCCTGACTAGTGATTTAAATCATGATTTAAATCAAATCCACTCTGGATGTAACAGAGAAAAAATTGGAATCCTCTGCACTTCTCCCATCTCCCTGTGGCCCACAGGAAGGGCTGGGAACCAAGGGTACATCTACACAGCCACACACCAAAACAAAACAAAAAAAACCACCCACCAACTCGCAACAGAGATTCTCAGAGCCCTGGTCAAATGACTTGGACTTGTGGGATTCATGCTGCAGGGCTAAAAAAAGCTGTGTAGTAGTTCAGACTCAGGCTGGAGCTCAGGTTCTGAAACCTGGCAATGGAGAGGGTCTCAGAACCCGGGCTCCAGCCCAAACCTGACTCCCTACACAGCTATTTTTAGCTTTGCAGGGCAAGCCCGAGTCAGTTAACTCGGGCTTTGAGACGTAATCCAAGAGACCTTGAGTTCAAGTGTTAGTAGTAACTGATAGTAAATCTGTGCCATTTCAAAACCTTTAGTACTTATTAAGCAAGGTCTCATACCCCAATAAGAGGTTATACAAGTTGGGAACAAAACCTAGATTTCCAATATCACTGTCACATCTAAACCACTTATCCACACTGTCAAGAAAGAATCTGCCAAACCTAAGTACACAAAAAAGCTGTCTGTAAAATGGGGCTACTCATGTATATAGAACCCACTGTTTCACCATACTATGGATCCTTTGGTGGCCAGTCCACCAAAGATAACACAACACTCCTACTGTAAGCTACTGTAGCTAATCCTTTAGATCAATTTTAGAGGCGTGTGCTGCAGTGCTGATATCAGGTGGCATTAGAGCTGCACCTTTTTTTCTTTTCTTTTTTTTAAAAGAAAAGCCAGAAAAAAGTATCTATAAACTTACATTCTAAAAATAAAATTTAGAAGAATGTTACTAAGGTTACAAAGTTGAGTACTCAAAAGTTAGGAAATGCCAGAATTAAGGTTGTCCATGCATATGTATCACAATAGTCTTTAATTACATGTCAAATACTATTTTATCTACAGGACACCTGCCTCTCTGAGCACACAGAGATTGAATCAAGGCTGTGTAGTGAACAGGGTTGACTGTAGGAACTCAGCATCATTTGTTGCAAAGTTGGAAGATATGTCTTGAATGAGGCAAGAGACTTTGGGAAGAGGAGAGGTGGAAATATGGTTAAGGCAGATGAATGCCATACAGAAGAACTGGTTTCTATTCCTGACCCCACCACAGGCTTGCTATGTGAAGATGGCACGTCACTGATACCAAAATTTTGTGATGTGGCCACTAATTTTATTCTCATTTTTTGGGTCCCCAACTTAAGACACATAAAGGCCTGATTTTCTGAAGTACTGAAACCTCATAATTTCAACTAAAATCAATAGCAAATGTAGATGTCCATCTCAGGCAATAAGGTCTGGAGGAAATAAGCACAGGGTTGGGAGCCAGAAGGCCTAGTGTTCTAAACTGGACTCTTCCATTGACTCATCGTGTAACTTTGGGCAAGTCACTTTGCCTTTCTGTTTCAGTTTTCCCCGTATGTAAAACAAGTTAATACATATTTCCCTACCTCCTACAGCTACTTGCAAGAACTAACTTTATGTTCAGAGTACTGTGTAGACCAGGGGTAGGCAACCTATGGCACAGGTGCCGAAGGCGGCACGCGAGCTGATTTTCAGTGGCACTCATACTGCCCGGGTCCTGACCACCGGTCCAGGGGGCTCTGCATCTTAATTTAATTTTAAATGAAGCTTCTTAAACATTTTAAAAACCTTATTTACTTTATATACAACAATAGTTTAGTTATATATTAAAGACTTGTACAAAGAGACCTTCTAAAAACGTTAAAATGTATTACTGGCACGCGAAACCTTAAATTAGAGTGAATAAATGAAGACTCGGCATACCACTTCTGAAAGGTTGCCGACCCCTGGTGTAGACATTGAAGTACAATAAAAAAAAAATGCCATGTACTGTACTCTGAAAAATGAGGCCGTCTCTCAAGCTGTGTGCTCAATCATTGAGATACCCAAGATTAATGGAGAATTTTGCAAATTTTGGCCTTAATCTTTCTGTGCATCAATTTCCAATCTGTGAAAAAGTTTCAGATCTCTGGGTGCTAGGAGAATAACTTCACTGTTTGTTAGGTTCAGATACTACAACTCCCTATTATTAACTCCCTATTTAGTGCAAGGTTTGGATGGTGTGCAGCGCCATGCAAAATAACCTGTGTGGCCGCACACTGAAAAGAATACGAACAAATTTTGAACTGCTGCATCATTCCCAAATCACCTCCTCTGAATGAGGCATACGTCCTGTGGAAAAAATACCATGTGATCTTGTAATTTCATTATCAACATCTTAGGATAGAATGTAAGGGGAAAGGCTGTCTTTAAGACACACTGATCCCAAATCACATCTTTGCCCTAGTCACAACACTGATTATTTTCCATCATTTTCCATTAGGAGCACCTTTAAACACCGACATGTAACTTGGGAATTGTACACTGTCCCACTGTATACTTCCTAAACAACTATCATTGAGCTTTCCGCTGTGAGCTCCCTAAGCAACAGGTCCCAGGTGTAACTATACAACCTTAACATTGCATTAACATGTGTGCAATTTAATTAAGTTATCTGTAACAGAAATAACAGCAGTCCAGAGAAAGGCAATGAATACATGAAAATAACTCCACATCAGATTAAGATTAAGGGTAAAATCTGAGTGTCCAAAAATTAGGCTCCCAATCCTATATTCAGGCACCAAAATAAAAGTGGCCTCATTTTTAGAGTTGCTAAACAGTCAGAGCTCAAGCAAGTCAACAGAAACTAAAAGTCTCGGTGCCTTTGGAGAAGGGGGGATGGAGGAGGAGACTCAAGGCAGGATTTACTTATATGCCTAAACAAGGATTTTGGAGCCTAACATTTAGGCATGGAGGACTGAAAATGTTGGCCTAAACCTATATAATACTTTAGAAATCAGACAAATATGAGTTGAGATTATAAAGGTGTATAAAAGGAATAATGCAGAGGAGGTAGGTCAAAAACTTCCATACACCCTTTTTCATAATAGAATAAGAGACAAATAAAATTGAAGAGCAACAATGTAAAACAGATACAAGGAATATTTTTCACACAACACAATTAGCTTTTGGAACTCTATCACAAGATGTTATTGAGGCCAAAAACTTAAAAAGTTATAATCTTTTAAAAAGGATCAGAAATTAACAAATACACCTCTACCCCGATATAACGCTGTCCTCGGGAGCCAAAAAAAATCTTACCGCGTTATAGATGAAACCACGTTATATCAAACTTGCATTGATCCGCCGGAGTGCGCAGCCCCGCCCCCCCCGGAGCACTGCTTTACTGCATTATATCAGAATTCATGTTATATCGGGTCGCGTTATATCAGGGTAGAGGTGTAGCATCTTAAATTACATTAGACAGGACAAAACTATCTATAATTACAAACCCTTATGCTTCAGGACATAGTCCAACTGCTAACCCCAGGCAGTTAGAAAGAAACTTCTATCATAGGCAGGTTATTCCAATATGGGGTTTCTTGCACCTTCCCAGAAGCATCCAGAACTGGCCCCTCAAACAGGATACTGAGATAGATCAGACCACTGATCAATCTAACATGGCAATTTATGTTCCTAAATGCACAAAGCTACATTAATCCAATCATTGGGCTGCAACAGTTAAGTAAACATTTAAAAAAAAAATCAAAAGTTTGCCATATACATACATCTTTTTCTCCCTACACCAACGAAAAAATGGGTTCTTTGGCTAAACATGACATTATCTTATATTTTTACTTTCTACTTTCATTACAAAAGCAGTAGTTGAACTGATAATAAAAAGTGTTTTAAAAATATAAAGTCACTTAGAAGTAGCATTTATCTCTAAGTTATGTAGAAGAGAGAATAATTTCAAAATATAGTACTTCAATCTTGTGAACTAAAGATTAAACTTGTTACTTCATGTACCAATGTCTTGGAATAAATGGATGGTGAATAGTAGAAAACCAGAATGTTCTTAGAGGTATAGATGCTCTGTGGTAATATTTACCTGAATTGGGAAACAGGTATTGTTCTTTTAACTGAACCTAACTGTTCAGTTATGGTATAAGCCATAAGGGGCTGGTGATAAAATATAACATTTCCCCTTCAAATGCAAACAAGCTTTCCTCATTTTAGTAACTTTTTATCTTTACCATTAAGGAAATATTTTTTAAAACATGTTTAGCTTGCTGTAAATGAGAACAACTGGGCACAATGCAAATTAAGTGACATGACAGTAGGTGTTATTTTAGGTGTATTATACTCAGACTTCTATGGTGAAGCAATCTACAATCATAAATATTTCCTTGTATCTGCTGTTAAATACAAAGTAGCCCCTTGCACAAGAAATGCTTATACCCTGTGTCCCCATAGGGAAGAGCAATTAAAAAAAAAATTATATTGGTAACAGCACCAGCCACTAGAGTTAAGGTGGCTGAGCATTTCTATTCCAACAGTCTGTTTTTATATGTACAATACATTCCACACAAGGACTTTCACTAAGCTCCAAGTGTAAGAAAGGCCATGCTATGAACATGAGTGTGGCTACTTTAGCTTCACAGGGTATTGAAGGTTTGTAGGCTAAGGAAGGGGAAAAGAGAACGAAAGAGGATTCATGCGGACACTAAGGTGCAAAGGGATACTGTGCAAAACACACAGGTTGGAATGCTGCTCTACAGATCCTATGTGGACAGGACAGAAGCTCTCTCCAAAGCACCACCCTAAGACATTATCAGTGGTTTCTAGCCACACTTGCAGGTAATGAAATTTAGACGTGCTATTGCCAAAGTTCTGCAAATCAGCAGACCTTCAAATACACTAGCATGTAGTCTTTTTTGTTTTATTTGAGTGGTTTTTTTAAAATATGTATTAATTCCCCGCCAAAAAAAAAAAAAAAACCCGTACATTAGGAGAATGATACGGTTGAATGAAAAAGCAGTCAAGTCAGGAAATTCTGACTGTAAACTCTTTGGGACAGGGATTGCATTTATGCTGTGTTTTATGCACCACCCAATATGATGGGAGCCAGATCCTGACTGAAGTTTCTAAGCACTATAGTAAGACAAAATAAAACAACATTAATGCATACACGGGGAAGTAGTTATGATAGAGTTTTCATATATAGTCATTATGTCTCAAACAATACAATATTACACATTTTACCTTCAACCTTGTACACACAGGTAGCATTTGTAATACCATGTATCCCAGACACTGTTTGTCATATAAATGACTTTCATGAATACATACAATAAACCAAACTTATAAAACATATTGCATATTAAGTATACAGAGTAACAGTCAAAGTCTGCTGACATATATAGGCCATCCAACAATGAAATTATATTAACTTTGTAGTCAACTGACTCCCTGCTATATTGCACCTGAAAAAGTTTGTGATACTAGCTAAAAAAAAAGTGTAATACCCCATTGCAGATTCAGGGCTCTATCTTGCAAACACTAACATACAGCAACCAGTCCCACTGCTTTTAAAATGTGACCACTTGCATGTATGTAAATATCTGCAGTATCAGGCCCTAACTTCTTAAAATGCATACCATAAAAAGAGAGTGCTTATATAAAAAGTTTAAACTTGTAAAATTATATTGAACCTTTATTACAAAGAAGTTAGTATATATAAGAAAGAAAAAAGTACAAGATGCTATACCTATGCAACTGCGGTTCTAGAAAAAATAGTATATTATGTTTTATTATTCCAGAAACTGATGTGAAGAATTACACATATGGATAAGTGAATTCTCAAATGTTACATCTGATTATCATCTCCCATAACATTATCAAAGTTATCAGCATATTTCAGATGTCCAGGGTAAGTTTTCCTGTTTGTCAGTATACCATCAAATGTGTTTTTAGTTGCTAATCAGAATTTCCAATAATAAAGAAACCATAATCAACAAAACAGCCAATGAATTTCTACCACCATCACTGGATTATTTAAAAAAAAGTAAATGAAACCATTTAACACACAAATGACTGTAATCGGATTTGTATCCAACATGTATTTTGTAGTTCAGCCCTGTAAAACAACTTATATAAAAACCAAGTATCACCCATACATTATACAAAAATATAATTGGGTTCAAAAAGTTCACGGAGGATAAGTCCATCAATGGCTATTAGTCAAAATGGTCAGGGATGCACCCCACGCTGTGGGTGTCCCTAAAATCTCGGACTGCTAGAAGCTTGGACTGGACAACAAGGGATGGATTACTCAATAATTGCCCTGTTCTGTTCATTCCCTCTGAAGCATCTCACACTGGCCACTTTCCGAAGACAGAATACAGGGCTAGATGGACCACTGATTTGACCCAGAATGGCCATTCTTATGTTATGCTATTGTAACTATTTGTTTAGGTGTCATGACAAAATTTGTTGTGATAACCAGACAGACAAAACAGGGTTCTGCATGAGAAAGATTCCATGTGTTCAAGACAATGGAAAAAAATGGGCAAGTACTTAACACTTGTCTTGCCTGCCAGACAGCAGTTTTCTTCTCTTTACTATATTACTTCAGTTTGAATGGTGGTTCTCTATGTCTTTGGTCTCAGATGCTACCAATCAGCTTCCTCTACAAGGGAAATGAATGTGCACAGTTCTGATTGGCTCCTCAGCAACAGACCCTGCTATCAGAATAAACTAGAGGGTGTCTGTAGTTTACTTTGCTCTCTGAAAGACATGTGGAAACTTGTACACATGCACTGAACAAGTTTAATAATAAACAATCAATTTTAACTACAGTAGAACCTCAGAGTTATGAACACCTCTGGAATGGAGGTTGTTCATAACTCTGAACAAAATGTTCTGGTTGTTCTTTCAAAAGGTTACAACTGAACGTTGACTCAATACAGCTTTGAATCTTTACTATGCCGAAGAAAAATGCTGCCCCCCCCCCCTTTTTTTTTTTTTTTTCGTTTAATACTTTTTTATTTTTTGGTGTTTTTTTTGGGGGGGGGGGGGGGTCTCTGCTGCTGCCTGATTGTGTAATTCCAGTTCCAAATGAGGTGTGTGGTTGGCTGGTCAGTTCGTAACTCTGATATTTGTAACTCTGAGGTTCTACTATACTTACATTTGAACTGAGGATACCACACTCAAGGAAAGGACAAATCAGTCACTTAAAAATATTTTTTCATATAATTTTTAAAGCTTACCATGGGTTGGCTGCATTAATTCATAAAAAAATGTGTTTAATTAAACATTAACACCATTAGTATAAATTAAGATGTTGAAAATTTGATAATTTTTGCTATTTTAATTTATCCAATCATTCACTTGAATAGATTATTTCTAGGCATCTCAACTAAAATGTGCAGAAAAGTAATGCCCTCGTGCATCAATTTGTAGATTTTTCAAACTGTTGCCCCAAAGTAACAACAAATCCGATGATTAAATATTCTCTCTTTGGGGATGGGGAAACATTTCACTTTAAGGGTACATTAATTAGCCTAGTCCAGGTGTGAGCATCCCCATTGCAAAACCATACCCATTTTACTGTGTCCTCCCCATTTCTGCACTCGTCTGTGTTTGTGGCAGGGGGAGGGGGACATATCTCATGGCTCTTAATAGTGACTGTGAAATGCTCAGGGAGATTAGAGGGGCTCAATAATAAGGGGGGATTTCAACTATCCCCATATTGATTGGGTACATGTCATCTCAGAACGGGATGCAGAGATAAAGTTTCTTGACACCTTAAATGACTGCTTCTTGGAGCAGCTAGTCCTGGAACCCACAAGAGGAGAGGCAATTCTTGATTTAGTCCCAAGTGGAGCACAGGATCTGGTCCAAGAGGTGAATATAGCTGGACCGCTTTGTAATAGTGGCCATAATATTATTAAATTTAACAACCCTATGGCTGGGAAAACACCACAGCAGCCCATTGTGGCATTTAATTTCAGAAAGGGGGACTACACAAAAATGAGGAAGTTAGTTAAACAGAAATTAAAAGGTACCATGCCAAAAGTGAAATCTCTGCAAGCTGCATGGAAACTTTTTAAAGACACCATAATACAGCCTCAACTTAAACGCATACCCCAAATTTAAAAACATTGTTAAGAGAATCAAAGAAGTGCCACAGTGGCTAAACAACAAAGTAAAAGATGCAGTGAGAGACAAAAAAGGCATCTTTTAAAAAGTGGAAGTTAAATCCTAGTGAGGAAAATAGACAGAAGCATAAACTCTGGCAAACGAAGTATAAAAATATAATTAGGAAGCCCAAAAAAGAATTTGAAGAACAGCTAGCCAAAGACTCAAAAAGTAATAGCAAAAAAAATTGTAAGTATATCAGAAGCAGGAAGCCTGCTAAACAACCAGCGGAGCCACTGGACGATCAAGATGCTAAAGGAGCACTCAAGGATAAGCCCACTGCGGAGAAACAAAATGAAATCTTTGTATCTGTCTTCATGGCTAACGATGTGAGGGAGATTCCCAAAACTGAGACATTCTTTTTAGGTGACAAATCTGAAGAACTGTCCCAGATCGAAGTGTCAGAGGAGGTTTTGGAACAAATTGATAAACTAAATCCGGGGTTCCCAATTTTTTGTATTGGTGACCCCTTTCACACCTCAAACCTATGATTGCGACCTCCCCTTACAAATTAAAAACACTTTTTTTATATTTAACACTATTATAAATGCTGGAGGCAAAGCAGAGTTTGGGGGTGGAGGCTGACCGCTCGCAACCCCCCCGTGTAATAAACTTGCAACCCCTGAGGGGTCACGACCCCCAGTTTGAGAACCCCTGAACTAAACAGTAATAAGTTACCAGGACCAGATGGTATTTCACCCAAGAGTTCTGAAGGAACTCAAATGTGAAATTTCAGAACTACTAATTGTGGTTTGTAACCTATCATTTAAATCAGCTTCTGTACCAAAATGACTGGAGGATAGCTAATGTGACGCCAATTTTTAAAAAGGGCTCCAGAGGTGATCCCGGCAATTACAGGCCGGTAAGCCTGACTTCAGTACTGAGCAAACTGGTTGAAACTATAGTAAAGAACAGAACTGTCAGACACATAGATTAACATAATTTGTTGGGGATGAGTCAACATGATTTTTGTAAAAGGAAATCATGCCTTACCATCTACTAGAATTCTTTGAAGGGGGTCAACAAGCATATGGATAAGAGGGATCCAGGGGATATAATGTACTTAGATTTTCAGAAAGCCTTTAACAAGGGCCCTCACCAAAGGGTACGTCTTCACTACCCGCCGTATCGGCGGGTAGCAATCGATTTATCCGGGATCGATATATCGCGTCTCGTTAAGACGCGATATATCGATCCCCGAACGTGCTCACCATCAACTCCAGAACTCCACCAGAGTGAGCGGCGGTAGCGCAGTCGACGGGGGAGCCACGGCCGTCGATCCCGCGCCGTGTGGACCCCAGGTAATTCGATCCAAGATACTTCGACTTCAGCTACGCGAATAAGTTGCGTATCTTGGATCGATCCCCCCCACACCCAGTGTAGACCAGCCCAAAGGCTTTTAAGCAAAGTAAGCTATCATGGATTAAGAAGGAAGGTCCTCTCGTGGATTGGTAACTGGTTAAAATATAGGAAACAAAAGAGAGGAATAAAGGGTCAGTTTTCAGAATGGAGAGAGGAAAATAGTGCTGTCCCCCAGGGGTCTGTACGGGGACCGGTCCTATTCAACATATTCATAAATGATCTGGGAAAAGGGATAAACAGTGAGGTGACAAAATTTGCAGATGATACAAAGCTACTCAAGATAGTTAAGTCCCAAGCAGACTGTGAAGATCTACAAAAGGATCTCACAAAACTGGGTGACTGGGCAACGAAATGGCAGATGAAATTCAATGTTGATAAATGCAAAGTAATGTACGTTGGAAAACATAATCCCAACTATACATATAAAATGATGGGGTCTAAATTAGCTGTTACCACTCAAGAAAGATCTTGGAGTCATTGTGGATAGTTCTCTGAAAACATCCACTCAATGTGCAGCAGCAGTCAAAAAAGCAAACAATGTTGGGAATCATTAAGAAAAGGATAGATAATAAGCCAAAAAATATAATATTGCTTCTGTATAAATCCAAGGTAGGCCCACATCTTGAATGCTGCATGCAGATGTGGTCAACCCATCTGAAAAAGAGATATTTTGGAATTGGAAAAGGTACAGAAAACAGCAACAAAAATTATTAGGGGTATGGAACGGCTTCCGTATGAGGAGAGATTAATAAGACTGGGACTTTTCAGCTTGGAAAAGAGACGACTAAGGGGGGATATGATAGAAGTCTGTTAAATCATGACTGGTGTGGAGAAAGTAAAGAAGGAAGTCTTATTTACTCCTTCTCATAACACACAAGCTAGGGGTCACTAACAAAAGTAATAGGCAGCAGGTTTAAAACAAACAAAAGGAAGTATTTTTTCACATGACGCACAGTTAATCTGTGGAACTCCTTGCCAGAGGATGTTGTGAAGGCCAAGACTATAATATCGTTTAAAAAAGAACTAGATAAGTTCATGGAGGATAGATCCATCAATGGCTATTAGCCTGGATGGGCAGGGATGGTGTCCCTAGCCTCTGTTTGCCAGAAACTGAGAATGAGCAACAGTGTATGGATCACTTGATGATTACCTGTTCTGTTCATTCCCTCTGAGGCACCTGGCATTGGCCACTGTCGGAAGACAGGGTACTGCGATAAATGGACCTTTGGTCTAACCCAGTATGGCTGTTCTTATGTTCTCTTTGGGCTAAGATTAACGATGATTCTTTCACAGTCAATTGTGGGAGAACTTGTTTGGCCTTCATGGGGAATTATGGGAAGCCTATCAGCACTTGCGCAATTTAGCCTCCATCCTCACTGCAAAGTGGACAGGTTCCAGCCTAAGCTAAAGCAAAGCCTAAGCTTAAACCTCCTCCAAGCAAAGGTATGTAGATGGGAGGTTGGGTTAAAACACAAGTGAACTCTGCAGTGAAGACTTACTGAAAGTATTGAAATATGCCTGTAATAGGAAAAGAAGTTATAAGCTGGTAAATTTTGTAAGCTGGGCTCGGGAGAGATGGAGGATCATAAAGAAAATGGAATTAAATCTTTCATCCCTAAAAGAGAAAAGATGATCCAAATAGGTTATATTTGGAGACCACTAGCGAACTGTTACATGACAGCATGTTGTACAGTTGATAATAAAGCCTTTCAAGCTTTTATGGGGATGACCTGTCTCCCTCACCACCTTGGGAAAAAGCGTTAATGTATTTTTAGATTGCACTTATATTCTCACTGAACGGTATAGTTAGTTGTTTCTAAAGAGTGTCCAGATCATGTTGCAAATTGTTCCATGTAATTTTTTTTAAATGGCCAGTACAATATATACTAGAGAGAATTCCTCTCTCATTCCAATAACAAATGAAAAAAGAATATATTCCTCTTAACAGAATTACCTGTTTCCTTATTTTCGCAGAGATTTACAACAACAAAAATACACACCACATAATTTGGAAAGCTTTCAATAGGAAAATGGACATTCTTGTAGCAAAACACACCACAGTATATATCAAAAGGTTTGGATACGTAAAGTCTATTTAGATGAATTTATGACACAACCAAAGTCAGTCAAAAGTTAAGATTGCCCTAATACACTCCTACTCAAGAAGCAAAACAGGTGTAATACTGCTCATTTTTAAAGTGATTTATAAACCCAACCCATTTTAATCAAGTGTGTAGAGAAAAGTAATTATGATAGGTCTATAAAAATAAGTTATTCCACAATAACAGTATTCATTTGAAAAAGTTCAGAGTCTCAGAAGTGTTACAAGTTTCCCAGAATTCGCACAAAATAGAAAGATACCAAAAGCATTTAGGGTTTCATTATGGAGAAATAATTTTCCAAATGGTCATCTTTTAAAAATCTGTGTCATTTAAGTTATACAAAGGCTAAAAACCCACTGAAACTGCACTAATATGTTAAATTGTTTGTAAATCCAATTTTCAATAGTTGCTTTCAAGTTTGAGCGCTTATGTGCCTACTTTCAGGTAAAGACAGACCATAACAGTTATGAACACCTCAAAATAAGAGCTTTTAAAAGGAAAATTCAGTCACGCTATAGCACCATTTAATAGAGAAGCATTTGTGTTTTAGCTCACTACCCAGGTTCTTCTATTAAGAGAAATGTAGCTATAAAGCCCTGGCTTAACAGATAAAAAGTATGTTTTCCAGTTAAGTTAGCTGAACATGATTGAAAAGCCCCGCTGAACATGAAGCTGTTTAGGTAGAATGCTACAACAGAACCAGTTAGCAGTTTCAAATGTGTTAGCCTGCATCTTAAAGAGTATAAGGAGAGCTTTTCAATCTTGTTACTCTAACTCAGGGGTCGGCAACCTCTGGCACATGGCTTGCCAGGGTAAGCACCCTGGCGGGCCGGGCCAGTTTGTTTACCTGCCGCGTCCGCAGGTTCGGCCAATCGCGGCTCCTACTGGCAGGGGTTCGCCACTCCAGGCCAATGGGGGAGGTGGGAAGCTGCGGCCAGCACATCCCTCGGCCCGCGCCGCTTCCTGCAGCCCCCATTGGCCTGGAGCGGCGAACCGCAGCCAGTCAGAGCCGCGATCGGCCGAACCTGCGGACACGGCAGGTAAACAAACTGGCCCGGCCCGCCAGGGTGCTTACCCTGGCAAGCCGCGTGCCAGAGGTTGCCGACCCCTGTGCTAACTCATTTGAGTTAACATGATAGACACCTCACCACTCTTTGGCTATTAAGACAGTCTAGAGGTTTTAACTCAGTTACAAGTTTCTCTCTAAGCCCTTTTCTAGACTAAGATTTAAAGATGAGGTACTAGCATGTGTTAGAAAACACATGCTAACTTTTTAAAAGTCTAGTCTAGACAAGTTACAATGCCTTAATACATGCTAAACTGGTCAAGTTAGTGCACCTTGTCTAGACTATTAGCTAACGTGCTAACATCTACACAGAGCCCAAAACTTTCAAAAATGCTTAACAGACCACATCATTACACCTTCCATATAGAGTGAATACTATCTACAAGTCACTGGACTTTTTTTGAAGCACAAGTATCGGAGAAATCTCTTTGCCGCCACTACTACTTGCTAAAACCATCCTCATTCACTCCTCTTTCCCTCAAGTTGCCGACCCTAACAAAACCAAAATGATAAGTTCTAAACCTAGACAAATCTCATTTCAGGAACTATAATACTGTTACTGACATAACAAATTGTGTCCTACCATACTTTTCCTTAGCCTGGAAACAATATCAAAGCACTTTCATTTAGTAAACACTTGCACAGTTACTAGGAATAGGGAACTGTCCTTTTTAGTAAGATTATAAAAGCAATAGCTCTCTCATATTCAACTCCTAAACCAGATGCATTAACTTTACACATTAACTTCAAGACACATGCATGAAGCGATGTTAAGCTTCAGATACTTGTGCTAAATATGCCAAAAAAATTAATGGAAAGAAAACATAAACCTAACGCACCATATATGTTAATGACTTTAAAGCTCAAATACAAAGAACACCCTAGTTGTAGATACCTCATATGAACTGATGACACCAAGGACAGTCTACAGAATAGTTTATTTACAAAGTTCACTAAATATATGAAAAACAGTAGTCAATAGACAGATAACATCTAACATTCAAATACTGCAATGAAATTACTAATACATCACACCCAAAAGAGTATAATTATTTCAACAGTATTCAGCAATTACAAAAAAACCGTTAATGTTTTATGAGAATAATTCAGGATTATGCCTTCTTCATTTGGAATAAAATAAAGAAACTGATGACACAACACAGAGATATCAATACAATGATAAAATAGCTAACTTCTACTTGTATAGAACTTTGGAACACTGTCCACATAAAAGAAGTGTTCCAAGAAGAAGTGGGCATTCACCCACGAAAGCTCATGCTCTTACACGTCTGTTAGTCTATAAAGTGCCACAGGACTCTTTGCTGCTTTTATAAAAGTGACGGTAATCCTTGCAAGTGTTTAGAAACACAAGCTAATAGCACATTATCACTAGGATGAAAAAAAGTGTTGTAAAAAAATATTTTATGCTTGTTGATTTTTTGTAGACAGATCTCCTGTGTTTATTAACTAAAAAAAGACAGATCTGTTTGATTTTTTTCTCTCTTGACTGGGGAATAATGGGAGAACTAAGCAGCACCAGCATTCAAGACTCTCGATCAAAGAATCCTTACATAGTCCTTGGAAAGACTAAACTGGAAACTTCAAAGTTGATTAAGAGTCAGAAACACATCAATATTGGAATGTCTAATTACAGTT
The DNA here is from genome assembly GCF_002925995.2 of Terrapene triunguis. Classification (NCBI taxonomy): domain Eukaryota; kingdom Metazoa; phylum Chordata; order Testudines; family Emydidae; genus Terrapene; species Terrapene triunguis. The sequence goes on from NW_020664381.1 coordinate 4,859,772, forward strand.
CCTGAGTTGTGTTTGGGGGCTTTGTTTGTTAGAGAAAGGGCTGCTTTACAGCAAAAACATTCAATATATGAAGTGGATAATGTGTGTTCTAGTTTCTTTACCAACCCAGAGCAAAATCCCTAAAAGATTGCAGTTAGCTGTCTAACAACTGGAAAATATGCACTCTGTGGGTGCCCCAGAATGACAGTAACGTGACAAGTATTCCCACCACCTCCACCTCCAACTTCCACACCTGCCATGGAAGTCACTTACCCGAGTGCAGACGGGGCACCTCAACCCACCACCACAACAGGTGCCTGCTCTGTTAAACTTCTGACTCCTTCCCCCGGCCTTAGGGGCTGCGGGAGAGTCCGACACCTCCCACCTATCGTAAGGTCAGAGCCGGAGAGTCCTGCCAGCCCCTTCCCTCTGCACAGTCGGGATCATCTCCCTGCTCTCCCAGCCCCGGGACCGGAGCGATCCCCTCCGACAAGAGCAGCCTGTCCTGAGCACTGGGGCCCGCCACCTTCACGTCAGGGAGAAAAGGGTGTTGCGGCCGCCCGGCCGGTCCCACCTTCCCCTGGGCTGCGCGGGTGCAGCGGGCCCCGGCCCGGCAGGCTGGGGCGGGGACTCCCCGGGCCCCTCTCTCTAAGATGGCAGCGGGGCTGTCCCCACGCCGAGGGGATGGCATTAGCTGGCCTGGTGCGAGAGGCCCCGGCCAGGACACTTACCCGTGGGAGTTGGGGGTGGCCACTGCTCTCCTGCCCGGCTGCCGTGGGGGGCCCGATCCCGGCAGAGGCCTCCTCTCTCGAGCTCCGGGGAGGCGGCGGCTGGGTACAGCGCTTCCCCCGCTTCGGCCGGGGGCCCCGGCACCGCAGCGCCTCCGCTCCGCAGTCCAGCCGCCCTCGGGCCCCGGTGTGGTGCGGGGCCCCGGCGGGAGCCCGCAGCGCGCCTCCCTCTCGCGGGGAGTCGGGCGGGGGGGCCCGGCCCGGCGGGCGGATCCGCGGCGCTTCCTGGCCGGGCAGATTTTCTATCGCTCACAAAATGGCGCGCGTTCCAAACCTGCGCAGCGACCGGCGGCGGCAGCGGGGCCCGGACGCGGCGGCGGCCTGAGCCCCGGCCAGGCAGAGCGGAGACAGCCGCGAGAGCGAGCGAGCGGGGGGAGCGCAGCGCCGAACCGAGCCCCCGGGAACTCCTCGCTCACTTGCCCGCTCGCTCCCCCCTCCCCCCCCGCTCCTCCCCCCTCCCCCCTTCCGAGCCGGCTTCTCCAGGGCTGTACTCCGGACCGCTCCTTGCCGCGCCCGCCCGCCCGCGCTGCCGCCTCCCCCTCGCCCCCTCCCTGCTGTCCCTGGGCCCGCGAGGGGTGAAGCCCCCAAAACCCGCGAGGACAATTTCCTGGGCAAAATTATAATTCGGGCGGGAAGGGAAATTATTTGAAAAAAAAAAAACCCCAACTGACAAAATGGCGACGGGACAAGCCTGTTACTATGGCAACTGTCAATCACGCCGCGAGGCGCCCCGCCCCCGAGGCGGGAGGCCGCTCTGACGTGGTGAAGGGGGAGAATTGGGCGAAGGAGGGGCTTGGTTTCCTTGGCAACTGGTGCTTCTCTTCCTCCCTCCCCTGTTCCACCATGGTGTGACGTTATAAACTCAGAGGTGCCGCCGCAGCGGGGGTCGTCCATGGCCCGGGGCCGCCGAGCCTGCGGCGGGGAGGGGGCGCGCGCCCCCCTGGGCTTGGCTCCGCGGGAGCGCCAGGCTTTATCCCCAGCGCGCAGCGGCGGGAGGTGCCGCCTCTCTGCTTCCCCTGGGCCTGAGCCAGCGGGATCTGGCGCATGAGCGGCAGCAGGCAGGAGCCGCGCTCACCCCCTTCCCGCAGCAGGCAAAGAAATTTCTAGTGTTCAGTCGTGGAGCGAACCCCTTCCACGGGTTACGGGAGGACAAGCTGAGGCGCAGCGCTGCCTGCCTGGATCTGCAGGCAGCTCCAGTACCTCTGCTGCCGGGCTAAGCTTGCAGACTTAAGCTGAAGGAATGGCAACGGCAGCTATTAAGAAACCTACAGAGACAAAAAAAAAAAAAAAAAAAGCCATGAGCAATAATGGGCGGCAGCCCTGCCGCTAGCTACTAGGGAGGAGACCCCACATGGAGATTAGAAGGAAAAGGTAGCAGACCCGCAACTTTGCAGCGCCCACAAGGCTTAGCATGCAGAGAACCTAACCCCTCTATCACTGTGTGTAGCCAGCAAGCTTAGGGTAAGATAAGGTCCTCCAGAGACAGCACCTGTTGGAGATCCAGGCTCCTCCTCTTTTCCTGCAAGGGGAGTTAGGATCTTACTGAGGCATTTTTCTGCACAAGGTAGTTCCTACATATTGTTCCAGGCTTTGGCTAGTAGGTTTAGCTCCCCAGCAGTATACACAGAAAATTTTACCAGCTATTCTGGCTTGTGAGTGGATCAGTATAAGGGCGAGATTGGGGGTGGGGAGGAAAGAGATATTAGATAGCAAAAGTAGGATACTGGGAGAAAGATCAGTGGGGAGGAGAAAATGTTTGAAACGGTAGATAGGATGTAGGGAATAAAGAAAATGGATTAAAAGGTTGGATTGAGAGAAGGAAATACACATTGAAGACAGACCAAAAAAAATTTTTTTTTCAGAGTGTCTAGTCCTTAGGGACTGTCAGGGCCGGCTCCAGGCACCAGCTTAACAAGCAGGTGCTTGGGGTGGCCAAGGGAGAGGGGTGGCAAGTCCCTCACTCCTAGGAGCGAAGGACCTGCCGCTGAACTGCTGTCGCTGATCCCGGCTTTTTTTTTTTTTTTTGCTTGGGGCAGCAGAAATGCTGGAGACAGCCCTGGGACTGTAAAGCTTCAATTTGGCAGCCACACTACAGATGGTATATTTAGTGTTTATTGCAAGGGTGCCATACACATTCTTTAAAGAGGCCTGAATACTACTTTTAGTTTTGGCTCAGGGTCTAAATTTAGTTCTACATACTACTCTAAATCTACTGTGGAATTCCCAATCATCTTACTGGGAGGCTTGCACAAATATCAGCAGTAGAATATGGCCTTTACTACCTTGACTTAAATAATTAAAAGTTTAAGTCACATACAGCATCACTGAGGGGAAATTCTTCTCCTGTTTAGGACCAGTTAGTGCTATTTGTTTCCCTCTATTTCCTCTTCCTTGTACTCTATTTTGTGTCTCCTCTCAATGTTTTCTGCCTCTGGGTCTCTTTTTACAGTGTCTGATGTGCAACAATTCCCAATTCCCACCATATAGTTTCACTCCTACACCATTTTTCATCTCATCTGAAACAAGATCAACAATTAAATAGAGACATATAAAATGTCATTGTTAGATATGAGTATTAATACACAGATTAACATGGACAGGAACTTCACACTTCTCCAAGCCATTGTTTCAGGCTGCTTGCACATTCAGGAAAACAGCACTACATTTACTCTCAGTTTCCATTTGAAAGATTACATTTGCAACCATGAAAGCTAGAATTTTTTAATGAAAGTTTAGATTCTGCAGAATCTGAACATACCATGTGGCTCACATGAGATACCAAGCAAGCTGAATTTTTAACACTTAATGCCACCCCTTTGGCATGGAGAGCACAACAAAGGTCTACAATGTAGCTGTTGTACTGCATGCGGTATCACTTGCTGCTACTGGCAGACTCCTGGTGGTCTTGCTGCAGCACACAGGATGCAACAGGCACTAGAGGAAGCAGAAGTAGATACCAGGAATAGAGGCTTCTGCAAGGCTGACTCAGAGACAAGATATGGGGCCCCTATACATGCTGCCTTCAGGCACAGTCCTTCCCTACTGCCTCTACTGCTGCTTCACCAGGCTTAGCAACGGGCAGGGGATGGAAGTGCTAAACTGAGATGTTGGCTAGAGAAGGGTTTCTGAATATGCAGGAGGGTGAGGGTGAATTTCTGAGACACGAGAAAGAAAGGTGGGATGGGGAGGAATTCTGAACTTGGGACTAGTCAGGGAGGATGGTTATGGTGAGGGCAGAGGATTTGGTACATGGGAGAAAGGAGGCTTCTGAGCTAGGGATTCTGACGGAGGTGGGGTTGTGAGGGAGTAGCAGGTTTGAGCCAGGGTGAAGGAAGGCTATCAGGAAGTAGAAGGGCTTTCAGCAGCGGGGAGGATAAGCAGGGGAGAGGGTTCTGAGCGGTAGGTAAAAGGGGAAAACAGAGGGCAGGGAGAGGAAGGGTGAGCCTGGGGGAAGATCAGGCTGGAAAGAAATAAATAGTTAAGGGAACTTGGATGTTCTTAATTGAAAGGGAAATGGCTATGAGATGGGTGAATGAGTTGAACTGGTGAATAAGTGTGTGTGTGCGCACAATAAGCAGGGATCACAGTCTCCCTCACCCTTATTTTTCACCAAGGCACAAAAGGAGACATTCATTTCTTCCACCCTGCTCTTGGTTATAATGTCACCCAGTTTTTCATTAGGAACTAGGGTGATGGAGAGGAAAGAAAAGGATTCTCCCACTTTCAACTTGTCCTCAACCTCCCTTATCCCCCACCAAAAGCCATTCACGGACATGCTCACTAGTGCGCTAGTTTTACACTTTGAAAAAAATCTAATGAATTTGTGGGAAGGGAGAGAGCTGCAGATCACATGTTACCTGATAGAGAATGAAAATGCTTTTAAAAAAAAAAAACACACACACCACACATTTTTTTAATATAGAGGAAGAACAGGTAACACCTGACTTGATGGAAGAAATTTTAAAAAGCCCATGATGCTGTACAGAAGACTCCAGTCCACAAAAAAGAAAACCCAGAGGAGGGGTAGGTTTGGGAAACACTATGGTATCTGTAGTCCCGCCACTGATTTTGGGCACCAGCCACCCCTCATACTCTACAAAAGAAAAAAAAGGTGAAGTCGGGAAAGACAAGATGTAACAAGTTAAATTTCTAAAACATAAATAGCATGGATGTACGTACAATTAAATAGTGCTCAGTAAACAGCGTTCAACCGTTGTATTCCTTTAAATCAGGGGTAGGCAACCTCTGGCACATGTGCCGAAGGCGGCACGCGAGCTGGAAGTTGCTTGGATCATATTCAATAGCTGGCTCCAAGTTCTTTTCTGGCCTCATTGCAGTTATTATTGGCAGGCAGAGCAGGCTCATCCAAAGGGGACCCCTCTTGTAGGCCCTGTGCCCTTGGTAGCTTAGAGGAAGGGACTTGCTTTCTGGACAGGGACTTTGATTCTGAAATTGTTGGTAAAAACCTGGAGTCCTGGCTGAGGAATATGCCAAACAATTTCCCTCAGAGAATATTAAGGCATTAGGAAAGACAGCATAATCCAGGGGTAGCAACCTATGGCACGCGTGCCAAAGGCGGCACATGAGCTAATTTTCAGTGGCACTCACACTGTCCTGGTCACTGGTCTGGGGGGCTCTGCATTTTAATTTAGTTTTAAATGAAGCTTCTTAAACATTTTAAAAACCTTATGTACTTTACATACAACAATAGTTTAGTTATATATTATAGACATAGAAAGAGGCCTTCTAAAACTGTATCACTGGCACGCGAAACCTTAGAGTCAATAAATGAAGACTCGGCACACCACTTCTGAAAGGTTGCCGACCCCTGCTTTTAAATTGTAGCACTGGTATTTATTATGTCTAGTAGACTTAGGCCTTGTCTTCACAAGAAAGTTGTACCACTAACTTAAATCAGTTAAATTGGGAGGAGGGTAGCATGGGAATGAGAAAACCATGAGGTAGTTGGAGGCTGTGTATGTTTATAGGCTAGAGAGGGAGGTAGAACTTGACAAGGAAGGGAGAGATTGATTATAGTGGAAGAGAGGATATAAATAAATTTTTGGAGGTCAGGCTATGTAACACGTCCCAAGTAGGTTGGGACTGAGGGGAGCCTGCCTCTATCAATACGTTTGGTGAGTGCAGAGGAAGGCGTCTGTGTGCAAGAGAAGATTCTTGGGAGTTTGCATGTGTTTAGCATTTGCTCAAACTTGAAAGCCAGGCAGTGGTGCATCTGTGAGATTGGGGGGAGGGGCATGAAGCAGAAGTGAGCATTAGTTGGGATAAAAAAGAAGAATGCATGACAGTTTATAGTGGGAGAGGTAGGACAGTATACGAGAGAGAAGATGACAGTGGGAAGCGTACAGAGAAATTGAGAATGTGGAATACAAAACAGGAAAGGAGCCATATTTTTATGTCACAGTTTGGGTGAAACCATTGAAGCTGGTGGGTGCAACAGCAGACCCTCATTCAGAATAAATGAGGAAAGCAGCTAAGCTCCTTTTGGAGTAAGATACCTGAAATATGAGCCACCTCAAAAAAAAAAAAAAAAAACCACACCACCACCACCACACACAGGACTCATGGCAAGGAGCTGTGCTAGGAGAGCAAACACAGGGGGCTGGGTATTGTTTGGTAGAGCTTTGTGCATGCACACAAATGTGTATGAATAGGAGAAACATTGCAAAGGCAAACAGAGGAGGAAGCACCAGACATAGCACTTGTAACAAGCCTGTGAACTTGTAATGGGACAGTGAGAACAAAGCTATGAGGGGACTTTTGGGCAGAGTGCTAGCTGGAAAGGGCCTTGAAACTCTGAGCAAAGAGACTTCCTCCTGTTTGAGTCTTACTTTGTTCAGGGAAACAGGACTTGTTCATTTACAAGATTGCAATATCAATTTCTCCTAACAGAAACAACCTGCAAGACGCTGAATATAAAACAAGAAAGTTGGAGGGGAAAAAAATTGTCCTGCAAAAACAGAAGTGATGAAGATAAACAAACTGAAAGGGACACAAGAAAAGATAAGACAGCTGAGAAAAAGGAAATATGGAGCTGGGGACAAGGGGAAAAAACAAGTAAGATTTTTTTTTATAAGTTCTTAATACAAAGAGTAGAAGTAAAAGTATGTAATAGCAAGAATTTAATTAAAAATGGGATCATCTGTGCTGGGGATGGAAGATTTCCCTATAAACAGCCCTGGCTGGTTATCCTGTCTCCCTCCTATTTTTGTCTTTAGGTTGACCACAACTCTCCTTCATCAACTCTCACTTTGAAATGTATTGTTGACATGTGTGAAACCACAAAGCTACTGTTGTGAGTTCAGAAAAATTGGAAATGCTAAATGTATCACAATTTTAATAAGTTTCTTTTAACTGTCTTTGTATTTGTAACATGGACAATATTTGAAATCCATATGAGTATCCATACAAGTCTGGTGGGGTTGTTATACATGAAACTTTTCTATAAAAAAGAACCCACCATCTGTGTAAGATTCCAACTTCTTAGCACAAGATTGAGACAGGGGCATTCTACCAATGTATTTGACCCTTGAAGGCAGCAGTAGGGGATAGCCATTGTGCCCATTCCCCTGCTGTGTATAAATATTACCATCTAAACATTCCAGTTAGTTACTTAATTGTAGTCAGCAAAGGAACTCTCCACAGAAGACTGCACCTCTTTAGTCTTCATCACATCAGGAATCTAGCAATACTTTCTGGGTTTCACTTACTATTCCTCAACTTCTAGTCAGGTCTGGTTTATAAATATGAAGCCTTTGCCGCCTGTGGTTCAGCACATTGCTGTAGAGCTTGAGCATCTTTTTTTTTTTTTTTTTTTTTTTTAAAAAGCCTGTCTCAGTGCCTGTTTTCCTGGGTATTTTGGCACCACTAGTCTTTTCTGCCTATGACTTGCTTTAGCCTGTTCTCTTCCCCTCCCTCCAGCTCCTCAGCACTGTTGCAGTGTTTTCATTAGTTTCACAGCCAGCACTGTTTTTGTTTCAAGGCATTCCAGCACCAAAACCTGGAGGACAATTTGATGGCTCGTGGTTCAGCACCTCTGTCCACATTCTGCACTTGTTTGGTCCATTGTCTGGTCCATTCTTCTTTTAACCCAAATGAGCTTCCGTTTTTCCTCTCCTTTATTTTGAGTATCGCATCCCAGGAGAAAGGAAGAATTCTCCCTCGCTGATGTTTGACACCATTAAGCAAAGTGTTTCAGACTGATGACTATGTTAATTGCATCATCTGCCTGAGATTTGCAATGGTGCCACCCCACACGAAGAAACAAGCACCGCCAAACTTGTTAAGGCACCCTAGAGAGACTTCTGTAAGTTTAGTGTAAAGTTAATCTGCATACACAAATGGGATAGCTCAGTGGTTTGAGCCTTAGCCTGCTAAACCCAGGGTTGTGAGTTCAATCCTTGAGGGGGCCATTTAGGGATCTGGGGTAAAAAAGTCTGTCCGGGATGGTACTTGGTCCTGCTATGAAGGCAGGGGACTGGACTCAATGACCTTCCCTTCCAGTTCTAGATTCTATGAATACAAGAAGCTGAAGCACTATGGAAGAGCCAGCTTTCCCTTATACACCTCTGACTCCAAGCTGCTCCATAACCAAGCCTCTGTATTTTTCCTTTCTGCTATTACAGGCTCAAAGCAGAAAAGGAAAAAAAGAAGTGATTCTGGCTGTTGATATATTCTCAGCAACCTGACCTGGTCACTCCTGGACCTCCATCAGGCAGCCATGAAGATCACAGTAAGGAGGTGTTTCTCACCCTGCTTTGGCAGGGGTGGGATCTGTTGAAGCCTTTTTTTGTTTTGGGAGGTGGGGGCAGCTTGCACACCAAGGCAGATGCTCAGACCCTGGAACTCAGTACTCCCAGCATTGGAAACTTTGGCTTGAAAGCTGGTATCCTCATTATAAAGGGCATTTAGGACATCAACTCAGACAGCATCGGGCTTCCTGAAGCCCTTTTGAAACACCAGACCACCTCGTTGCTTAGACAGCTGGAGAACTATTCAAGTGGATGCAGACTGAAGAAGGCTGCTATGTGGACTCAGATGAGCCAGAAGTTTCTTATGATACCACCCTATCTCCCAGTGAGAATATGGTAGAAAGAGAGGGTTCAGAGACTGGTGACAATAATTAAAGACATTGCAAGACAATCTCCCTTTATATGGACAAATACATTGGAATCATCATGTAGAGAGAACTACAGATGAGGACACAATAGGGATATCCAAAATAATGAATGGTATATAAAAAAACTCAAGCCGGGCATTCCTGTTTCCTTGTTTTTATAAAAGACTGAGAGGGTATTTAAGGATTTAAAACTGATACAGGGAAACTTTTTGAAAACAATGCATAATTACACCAGGAAACTCATTGCTATAGGATATCACTGAGGGCAGAAATTTAATAGGAATCACAAAAAGGACTAGACATTTATGAGAACATTCACAGTTATATTGATCTAGTGTATTATATCCTTTATGGCTTTTTTCTAAATCTTCATGTTTCAGGGCATGTGCCAATTTATAACTTACCCCAGGGCAGATTCCATAATTGCCTACTTGGAGGATGAAATCTTGATCTTCCTCCAAAGCATCTGGTACTGAAGTCACTGTAGGAGAGAGGTTATTGAGTTACATTGACTATTGGTCTACTCGCTATTGCAATTTGTATGTTCTCATTTGCTAGTTTTTACTTATGTACTTGATTTTACTCACTGGCTCATTTGTTTTCCTCTAGTTGTGGGCACATTCTACAGGCTTGTATATTATGCCTGATGCTAAGTTTATCACACTCAGGTTCCCAGAATACTGTACCCTACAAACCAGTCTCAGGATCTTGCTTCTCTCCCCCACACCAGTCCCAGCATATCAGAACACAAGAAGTTTACCTCATATACCTGATTTGAGAATTTCTGTTCACTCAGACTACATTTCCATGTAGTTTGAGGTGATGAAATTGCAAGGTGGAAAATGCTTCCAATTTCACCCAAGACAACTTCCAGGACAGCTTTTTAGTGTCCCCAGTCCAAGACTTTTCCTACCTGGTCCTAGACTCTAAGAAGCCCACGAACATTATTTAAGAGAATCATATTGTCAGTCTGCACCATTTCTGGATTCAGCCCAAGTCTATTAGAGCAGACATGAGTGGTTCAGGAGTTAAGTAAAGCATAGCTCCATAGGCATGATTCCACCTACCCTCTACCACCTAGCGTCAAAACCAGAGATACTCACATAGCTGCTGCACCTCATGTAATCACGTACCATTAACTGGCAGTTTTGCTTCATATGCCCTAGTCTTCCATTTAAACCAAATGGGAGGACATACACTCTGAGAGCCCTCATCCAGTGACCCCTTTGGTGAAAAGCCATGTCTCTGTTTTTTTCCTTTTGAACACCAAGCTCCTTTCACCACCAGCAGTGGTGGCTCTTTCATCTATTCAGGACTTAATGTTTCTACTCTGAGATGTTACAGTCTAGAGCACTCATTGGGCCATTCAAATAGTCTGTCTTCCACACATCCTCTGCTAGTGCCAGGAGACCCAGGTTTGGGAGTCCCCAGGCAAGACTACGTAACACTATCACAGGGTGCACCACTCAGCGCTGGTCTAGCGCCTCCTCCTGGTCACTCTGGGGAGGAGTTCAAGAGGCCAACACCCCTGCCTGCAGTTTGCACACCATTACTCCAACTCTGGTCTGTAGTGCCTCTCTCACTCCAGGACCCTCAGCATCTCCTTCACAACTTAGCCCTCCAGCTAAGTCATTCAGTATTCGCCCTTGTAGTATAGTCCCTCAACAATCCTAAGCAGTCTTCCCATTCACTACCTCAATTTTATACCATGTGCTCAGTGGCTGGTAGGGGAACCTAGGCCCACCTTCTTCTCCAAGTTCCAGTCCAGGGACCCTCAGCTCAGCAGTCTAGGCATCCTCTCTCTGCCTTCACTAGACTACTTCCTACCACTCTGGTTTCTCCTCTCTCAGGATATGTATACCAGCTCCCAAAATCCTCCTTCTCTAGGAATGGCAGTTGCTTGCCTTTCCCTGCAACCCAGTCTGTAGCCTGCTACCTGGCTTTATAAGCCCTGCGTGTTCCTGCACAGGTGAGCCTCTCTAATTAACTTCCTCCAGCCTAAAACTTCCCTGTTTGCAACCTAATTAGCTGATTGGGCCCACCTGGCCCAATTCACCTCTTGCAGGGCCAGTACGGGCAGCTCATCCAATCACAAGCGCTCAAAGGATTGGAGTCTGTTGTGCACTTAATTGAGTGAGTTTTGGGTCAAAGCTACCACACAAGTCCAATCCCATGGGTGCTTGGCCAGAGCACAAGATAAAAATGGGATTTACATCACTAACACTCAGAGGGCAATGCCACATGGCAGTCAATTCTAAATCAAATCATCATCTGGGCTAAACAACTGGGACTAGGTTCACAAGAAGGACATATGCATGGCAACATGTGCCTTTTAGGTGCTCTCTCATCTAGTGAAATCCACAAGATCAAGTTCGGCATCCAGGCTCCCCATACAAGTCGTGGGGAAAGTTAGATACCTAAAAAGGGATTCAATGAAGCCAGCAGACTTCATAAAGGTCCTTAGTTTTATGGGCTGCTTATTCATAAAAGGTTCAAATAGGAAAATAAACACACCAGAAGTACATATGGTTGTAGCAGTGTCTCAGAAATGCAGTTTTTTCCTAGCAGGAGCCTTCCTAGAAGACTGTCTTTTGTGTATGTACTTTTGAAAATTTGCATCAGTCTTGCCTCCTTCCCCTGGGCTAGTATGAGAACTCCTCTAGCTCCTAACCTCCCAATCTTCAGAAAAAGGATTCCTCCCTTCATAAGAAGGCTGAGACATGCGGATACCATAATCCTAGAGCCCACCCTTGAATGTCAAAGGGTCTGTGTTATCCATCACACTTGCCCTCCCCAAATACTTAGTTTGCTTTCTGTTGATTTTAATTCAGGTAAATTGTAGTCTATGTGGTATCATGCAAGACAAAGCTTTTGCTTCTCTGTGGGAAATTCCTGGAGCAGTCAAAAAAAAATATCCTCAATCCTGTTAAAATGAGGTCTTTCCTTGGCAGCTTCTTTTGAAGCTTATCCAGTGGTACAAAATACAATTTCCTCATGCTATGGTTGTGCAGCAGAATATGTCGGTGCTGGCTGAAGTGAAAACTTTGTTCTGGATGTCAAGCGATAGCTTTTTGTCCTCTCTCTGGGGTGTATTGTCTTTTAAATTCAGGCAGATGATATTTGCAGTATCTCTGACTTCACAAATCTATTCAGGAAAGTTATTAGAAGTATGTTCTTCTGTACCTACCGTACCATCAAATCTTCTGCTTTGTTAAAAAGAAAAGTTAGTGGGACAGATTTTCAAAACTGTCCACCTAGGGAACTGTACCATGCTAAGAACCAAGTGGTCCCCTAGTATGCTTGTAAAACACATGTCCACACACAAGCGTGATCTAAACAGTTTTCAAGCATGCCAAATACTGCTTGGATTAGACTTGTATTACTCAGGATTAAATACTGGTTTAGACTAAACCATTTCAGTCTGCCCCATTGTAGCGTCAATGCAGACCTGTCAGCTTTACATGTTAGATTATAGGTTTGCAGACCCTGCAGGCAAAACTCATCAGTTTACAGTAAAAGCCTCTTTGACTGGTTGAAGACCAATTGGAAGGCATGAGATGCACTGTCCTAGGAATGGGGGTTCCACGACCACCGCTCCCAAGAGGAGGAGGAGGGTGGTGGTGGTCGGGGACTCCTTCTTCAGGGGGACTGAGTCATCTATCTGCCACCCCGACCGAGAAAACCGAGAGGTCTGCTGCTTGCCAGGAGCTAGGATTCATGATGTGACGGAGAGACTGCCGAGACTCATCAAGCCCTCGGATCACTATGCCTTCCTGCTTCTCCATGTGGGCACCAATAATACTGCCAAGAATGACCTTGAGCGGATTACTGCAGACTACATGGCTCTGGGAAGAAGGATAAAGGAGTTTGAGGCGCAAGTGGTGTTCTCGTCCATCCTCCCTTTGCAGGGAAAAGGCCTGGGTAGAGACCGTCGAATTGTGGAAGTCAACGAATGGCTACGCAGGTGGTGTCGGAGAGAAGGCTTTGGATTCTTTGACCATGGGATGGTGTTCCAAGAAGGAGGACTGCTAGGCAGAGACGGGCTCCACCTAACAAAGAGAGGGAAGAGCATCTTCGCAAGCAGGCTGGCTAACCTAGTGAGGTGGGCTTTAAACTAGGTTCACCGGGGGAAGGAGACCAAAGCCCTGAGGTAAGTGGGGAAATGGGATATCGGGAGGAAGCACGAGCAGGAGAGTGCAAGAGGGGAGGACTCCTGTCTTAGACTGAGAAAGTGGGACAATCAGCAAGTTATCTTAAGTGCCTATACACAAATGCAAGAAGCCTGGGAAACAAGCAGGGAGAACTGGAAGTCCTGGCACAGTCAAGGAACTATGATGTGATTGGAATAACAGAGACTTGGTGGGATAACTCACATGACTGGAGTACTGTCATGGATGGATATAAACTGTTCAGGAAGGACAAGCAGAGCAGAAAAGGTGGGGGAGTTGCATTGTATGTAAGAGAGGAGTATGACTGCTCAGAGCTCCGGTATGAAACTGCTGAAAAACCTGAGAGTCTCTGGATTAAGTTTAGACGTGTGAGCAACAAGGGTGATGTCATCGTGGGAGTCTGCTATAGACCACCAGACCAGGGGGATGAGGTGGACGAGGCTTTCTTCCGGCAACTAGCAGAAGTTACTAGATTGCAGGCCCTGGTTCTCATGGGAGACTTTAATCACCCTGATATCTGCTGGGAGAGCAATACAGCGCTGCACAGACAATCCAGGAAGTTTTTGGAAAGTGTAGGGGACAATTTCCTGGTGCAAGTGCTGGAGGAACCAACTAAGGGCAGAGCTCTTCTAGACTTGCTGCTCACAAACTGGGAAGAATTAGTAGGGGAAGCAAAAGTGGATGGGAACCTGGGAGGCAGTGACCATGAGATAGTCGAGTTCAGGATCCTGACACAAGGAAGAAAGGAGAGCAGCAGAATACGGACCCTGGACTTCAGAAAAGCAGACTTTGACTCCCTCAGGGAACTGGTGGGCAGGATCCCCTGGGAGAATAACATGAGGGGGAAAGGAGTCCAGGAGAGCTGGCTGTATTTTAAAGAATCCTTATTGAGGTTGCAGGAAAAAACCATCCCGATGTGTAGAAAGAACAGTAAATATGACAGGCGACCAGCTTGGCTTAACAGTGAAATCCTTGCTGATCTTAAACGCAAAAAAGAAGCTTACAAGAAGTGGAAGATTGGACAAATGACCAGGGAGTAGTATAAAAATATTGCTCAGGCATGCAGGAGTGAAATCGGGAAGGCCAAATCACACTTGGAGTTGCAGCTAGCAAGAGATGTTAAGAGTAACAAGAAGGGTTTCTTCAGGTATGTTAGCAACAAGAAGAAAGTCAAGGAAAGTGTGGGCCCCTTACTGAATGAGGGAGGCAACCTAGTGACAGAGGATGTGGAAAAAGCTAATGTACTCAATGATTTTTTTGCCTCTGTCTTCACAAACAAGGTCAGCTCCCAGACTACTGCACTGGGCAGCACAGTATGGGGAGAAGGTGACCAGCCCTCTGTGGAGAAAGAAGTGGTTCGGGACTATTTAGAAAAACTGGACGAGCACAAGTCCATGGGGCCGGATGCGCTGCATCCGAGGGTGCTAAAGGAGTTGGCGGATGTTAGTGCAGAGCCATTGGCCATTATCTTTGAAAACTCATGGCGATCGGGGGAGGTCCCGGATGACTGGAAAAAGGCTAATGTAGTGCCCATCTTTAAAAAAGGAAAGAAGGAGGATCCGGGGAACTACAGGCCAGTCAGCCTCACCTCAGTTCCTGGAAAAATCATGGAGCAGGTCTTCAAGGAATCAATTCTGAAGCTCTTAGAGGAGAGGAAAGTGATCAGGAACAGTCAGCATGGATTCACCAAGGGCAAGTCATGCCTGACTAACCTAATTGCCTTCTATGAGGAGATAACTGGGTCTGTGGATGAGGGGAAAGCAGTGGATGTGTTATTCCTTGACTTTAGCAAAGCTTTTGATACAGTCTCCCACAGTATTCTTGCCAGCAAGTTAAAGAAGTATGGGCTGGATGAATGGACTATAAGGTGGATAGAAAGCTGGCTAAATCGTCGGGCTCAACGGGTAGTGATCAACGGCTTCATGTCTAGTTGGCAGCCAGTTTCAAGCAGAGTGCCCCAAGGGTCGGTCCTGGGGCCGGTTTTGTTCAATATCTTCATTAATGATCTGGAGGATGGCGTGGACTGCACTCTCAGCAAGTTTGCAGATGACACTAAACTGGGAGGAGTGTAGATACGCTGGAGGGTAGGGATAGGATACAGAGGGACCTAGACAAATTAGAGGATTGGGCCAAAAGAAACCTGATGAGGTTCAACAAGGACAAGTGCAGAGTCCTGCACTTAGGACGGAAGAATCCCATTCACTGTTACAGACTAGGGACCGAATGGCTAGAAAGCAGTTCTGCAGAAAAGGACCTAGGGGTTACAGTGGACGAGAAGCTGGATATGAGTCAACAGTGTGCCCTTGTTGCCAAGAAGGCTAACGGCATTTTGGGCTGTATAAGTAGGGGCATTGCCAGCAGATCCAGGGACGTGATCGTTCCCCTCTATTCGACATTGGTGAAGCCTCATCTGGAGTACTGTGTCCAGTTTTGAGCCCCACACTACAAGAAGGATGTGGAAAAATTGGAAAGAGTCCAGCGGAGGGCAACAAAAATGATTAGGGGTCTGGAGCACATGACTTATGAGGAGAGGCTGAGGGAACTGGGATTGTTTAGTCTGCAGAAGAGAAGAATGAGGGGGGATTTGATAGCTGCTTTCAACTACCTGAAAGTTGAAAGGATCCAAAGAGGATGGATCTAGACTGTTCTCAGTGGTACCTGATGACAGAACAAGGAGTAATGGTCTCAAGTTGCAGTGGGGGAGGTTTAGGTTGGATATTAGGAAAAACTTTTTCACTAGGAGGGTGGTGAAGCACTGGAATGGGTTACCTAGGGAGGTGGTGGAATCTCCTTCCTTAGAGCTTTTTAAGGTCAGGCTTGACAAAGCCCTGGCTGGGATGATTTAGTTGGGAACTGGTCCTGCTTTGAGCAGGGGGTTGGACTAGGTGACCTCCTGAGGTCCCTTCCAACCCTGATATTCTATGATTCTTCTCCATTCCACTGCCTCTTCTGGAAGGACAGCAAATCAGAGCTGCTACAGTAGGCAGTCAGAGGCTGAGTGCTCCCACTCTCCTCAGGAACTGACAGAATTTTTTGGGTAAGAGGCAGGGGAGAGGAGTACACAATACCATTTTCACAGGAGGGGCAGGGAAGGAAGCAAAAAGATCTCAGCAGCTCAAGGTGTCTCTGCTCACTCTTCCCCACTTGGAAAAATAGGTCTGTTCTTATCCACTCCACTCTTCTCCTCAGGGTGGATTTGATTTAAATCAAATTGATTTAAATCATGATTTAAATCACTAGTCAGGAAGACTCAATTTAATCATGGATTTCTACATTAAAGTGCATTCTTGTTGGTTGTTATAACCTTAATACATATTCTTCACAACTCAGAGATAGATGTAGGTTTCATTTTTAGAGGGTACACACTATACATTTTTTAAGTGATTTATTTTGAAAACTTTACAGATTAGTTTTACAGCTATATCAGAAAATGAATGATTGTTTGGTTATTTCATTGACCAAAGGTAATTGAAGCAGATTTATGAAGTCATTGGGAGGTGAACTATCTCCAATTCAATAGGTTAATCATTAATATTTGGAGGATTTTCTTGCCATGCTGTATTAGGAGGAGAACATCACCAGACCAGTAAAATAAATTGTTTTAAACAACAATGTTATGTATTCTGGATTTTTTTCTTCAACAGCAAACATAATATTTTAACAAAACAAGCATATGAATTTTTGAATTTAGTTAAACATTCAAGTTTTTTAAAATCAGGTATGTTTTTGTTAAAATTGTTTTTAACTAAAACAGTTAAATGAAATATTTTTTTTTTTAAAACAAAAATTAAATTGGACTATGTCAGCCAGGTCAAGGTGAGAAACTTAAAATATTGGCTTCTGCAGCTAACTCAGTCGTCTTCACCTTCATTTTCCTGTTTGTTCATAATCTGGAAAAGAAAAACAAGCTTTCCTGCTTTTTCAGGTCCCAAACGATTTCTTAATTTTGAATGAATTAGTCCAAAGGAAGAAAATATTCTTCCTTCACCGGCAGAAGAAGCTACTGCTGTTAAAAGTGAGATTATCACTTCAACAGTCTCTGAATCCAAGTGCTTAAGTGACTTCCACCTGTTCACTGGTGTGACTTTCTTTAAAACATCATCAGCAAACATATATTTCTTGAATGGTTCACGCTTAGCTCTGAAGTTTATTGTAGTTGCCGTTATGGAGGGATGATTACTGGATATCCATGTCATAGCCAACTCCTCTTCTTCACCAGTTAAGGTTTGACCCTGGTACCGAGCATTGAGAATATTTGCAAGAAAATGACCTTTAGATAGTGCTTGTCCCATTCGGTTTTTTTAATGCTTGTAATTTAACTTTGTCATTGCCTATTTCTCTTTTTAAGATCTCACTCAGTTCCTTCCAAATTTCAACAGCGTCAGCAATAAAACAGCTATTTCCCTGCATTTTGTTCAAGGCTACAGAAATAGGCTTCAGGGTACGCAGCATGTGTTCAACATTTCTCTTAAGCCCAATGTTGAGAACTTTGGCTTTGACAGTGCCATCTATTTTTTTCAAAATTTTGTTCACAAACTGATCGAATTAGGCCAGTTCTTGATATAGTGCTCAAAACAGTCCACTACTGAGTTCCATCACACATCTTGTGGGAGAGTTAGCTTGGTTCCTCCCACTTTTTTCAGAGCAGCTGTTGCAAAGTGGTTGTTACAGAAGTATTTTGCAATTTCAACAACATTAGCCTTTCTTTCTGGAACACTGAAGTCTTTGGCTAGGAGGTGCATCAGATG
>NW_020664381.1:4882592-4928482 GCF_002925995.2 Terrapene triunguis
CAGCCCGTTGCCAGCCCGGGTTCCGTCCATCCAGGCTGGTAGCAGGCCCGGCGGCCAGAACCCCAAATGGGCAGCGGATGAGCGGCTCATCCCACTGCTGGTCTGGGCTTTCACAATCCAGGCCGGCAGTGGGCTGAGCGGGGCCGGCAGCCAGTACCCCGGCTGGCAGCAACGTGCCACTAAAAATCAGCCCACGTGCCACCTTTGGCACGTGTGTCACAGGTTGCCGACACCTGTTATATTGTCAAGGGCAAATTTCAGACACAACCCAATTTAAAAGACTTCCAGTTAAAAATTTATCAAGAGAAACCAAATAAATGTTCTCAGAAAATTCAAAGGGCATAAAAATTAACGATGTGAATTTTTGCACCAAAAGTCCACATACTTTTAGAAGAAAAACAAGAACTTCTGTGTTATTTTAAGCCCACTTTAGAACGCATCCCTAACTATGAGGCTGCAACCAGAAGCCGCCATAACGGTGCCGGACTCACTACAGTGGTGCCTCCTGCTGTTTGGTTAGGGAATTAGCTCTTTCGGCAGCACGCCTTCGCTAGTGGTGTCTTGCCCTCCGTTACTTTCTCAGTCTCCACAGTCCTCACCGTTGGACCCCTGTCACTTCCAGATCACAGCGTCCACTTCTAGACACTGCCCTCCGGCTGTGCCCGCTCCGCTGGCTCTCCCCCCCGCTTCCAGGGGACCAACAGCTTCTGGTTCTATCACTCGCCTCAGTGGCTCACAGCAGTCATTAGTCTAGCCCCTTCCTCCAAGGGCAAACTGCAGTCTGGCTTAGCCACTCGCATCACTGGCAAGTGGGGGAAAAGGGGGGAGCCCAGGCCCGCCTGCTACTCTGGTCCCCGACCCAGGGACCCTCTAGCAGCAGCCACTTACTGCCTTCCTCCAACTCTCCTCTACTGCCTGCTTCCCTGGGCCACTTCCCCATAGCTCCAGTACTTTCTGTGCCCCATGTGTCAGGACCCCAGTCGGGCAGTTGTCAGCCTAGAGTTCTCCCAGCCTCTGCTGGCCCTGCCAAGCCCTGCTCTGCTCTATCTTAGGTGCTTCTCTCGCTAAGAGCCAGTTCTTCTCCCTTTGCCCTCCAGGGAGAGACTAAGGCCTTGGCTACACTTGCGAGTTACAGCGCAATAAAGCAGCCCCAGGCACCCTAGCTCACTTCCCATCCACACTGGCAAGGCACGTAGAGTGCTCTGACTCTGCAGCTACAGCGCTGCTGGTACTCCACCTCGGCGAGTGGAATAACGTTTGCTGCACCCCGCTGGAGCGCTGTGGCACCAGTGTGAATGAGGTGTTGCATTACTGCGCTGTGATCAGCCTCCAGAAACGTCCCATAATCCCCTTAAGTCAAGTGGCCACTCTTGTCATTGTTGTGAAATCGGCTGCAGGAATGCAGAAATGCCCTTTCAAAGCTCCGTTTCGGAGAAGCTTATCAGCTCCGAGAAAAAGCAAACATTTACTGTTTGCTTTGAGTGAGTGAGAGAGAGGCAGGGGAGGAGGGGGGGAGGTCTGAACTTACAAGACAGCATGCTGACACACTCTCAGCACCCCAAAAACCCACTCTCCCTCCCCCCACATACACACAACACACTCCCTGTCACACTCCACCCCCCGCCCATTTGAAAAGCACGTTGCAGTCACTTGCATGCTGGGATAGCTGCCCATAATGCACCGCTCCCAATGTCACTGCAAGTGCCGCAAATGTGGCCACGCCAGTGCGCTTGAAGCTGTCAGTGTGGACAGACTGCAGCGCTTTCCCTACTACGCTCTACGAAGGCAGGTTTAACTCACAGTGCTCTACATCTGCAAGTGTAGCCAAGCCCTCAGCTCCTCTCTGCCCTGCAGCCTTCTTATAGGGCCCAGCCAGGCCCTGATAGGCTGCTTTCAAGCCTCCACTTGATTGGCTCCCAATAAGCCCTTCCATGATTGCTTGGGGCTCTGTGATGCCTCTCTGGCTTGCTCCAACTCCTTTCATGCCAGAGTGGGGCAGCTGCCCCACTACACCCCCATATTACCATAAGTGGTATGAAATTTAGGGTATCAATGTACAGTACTTGCACTGAGAGCAAAAAAGCTTATCCTAAATTTGTGGATATCAAATGCAAAAATCTCATGTCTAATACCTGGAAACCTGAATTAATTAATTATTTTAAGCTTGTGAAGATGACAGACTATCCACAAGGATAATACCACAAACTTTGTGCAATATAGTTAACTTATTTAGATTACCTTAACCCTAATGAATAGACTGGACCCATGCTCTTTCCACAAAACTAGGACTATCCCATTTCTAACTGTATGTCTAGAGTGACTAATATAAAAACACATCGAAGATGGGACACATACTTTATATCTGCCATAGGGATGGCAAGTGCACAAATAAAACTTGTAGCTTTTATGCTTGTGAAGTCCTGTTCCTGGCCCTATCAAACCTCACTGTTTTCCCTTATAAATCCTGTACCCTTTCTGGTTCCCCCAAATGCTTGAGAGAGAAGTGGGAACTTGGACCAAGAAGTCTGTGGTATCAGCTCAGGTAATGCTCGTGCAGTGAATTAGTGCTTGGAGTAGGGATGTTCATAGCATTAAACTTTTTTTATTCATAGTTAGTACCAAAAGGTCTTTACCTAAACCCATTGCTAACGTGGTTTTAAGGAAGGTTAAGGCATTAAAGGTACTTAAAAACTGAAGTGTTCAGTATCCACCCATTCTAAACAACTTTAGCTCTATATCAACCTAAAAAAATTAATAGAAAATGTTTTACTACATCAATGTGAACATTTCAGTTTTAACTGTTCATAACTCAAAAAACATTGAATTGATTTTCTTCAAACTTGGATTATTTTCCCTTCCTTAATGACCCAACAAGCCAACTTTCAGCTTTTGAGTTATGAGAGCAGGACATTTCAACTGAAACATAGTGGGAACATGTATTTTCCATCATTATATAATTAAAAAATAACTGATTTTGCTCAAATTTTCCAACAACATTCACCTTTTGAGCTGAAACCAAGCATGGAAAGTTCCAGTTCAAATGAATTTTTTGTGAGTCACGAAAAAGGGAGGTTAGAATGGATACTAGATTGCAACCTTAACTAATCCCATTCACTGCTGTAGACATACGCTGAATGTCTCAAATAGCAAAGCTAAAACAAGCATTTGGCATATCATTTACTTTAAAGGTACCTTTTTAACTCTCTCTCTCTCTTTCAGGTCGCTTAAAGTTGTGGGTTGCCTGCTCCCCCTCCATGTGCATGGCCCCTGTATGCACTTGGCTGTTGATGAAATCCGGCTGTAGTCTAGATCCAACCTGTGGAGAGGTCAGGTGAGTACTTTTTTTTTTATTTTTTGGTAAACCATGATATATGTTGAACAGCTTTGCAAAACTTTTAATTTCCTTATTTTGCTCTCAATTGGATATGAAATATAGATTTTTAAGTAAAACATGTTACTGAAGTTCCACAACTTTGCTGAGCTAATCTAGCACCCAATTTCCAGGGGTGCTGAGCACCCATGACTCCCACTAACTTCAGCTGAAATGGTGGGGATTCAGAACATCTAATAATCAGGCCACTAGTCATTAGCTGAAGTAATTTTCCTAAAAATCATTCATATTCAGTGGTAGATAGGATTGTGCTTTACCTGATTAATAACCATAAGAGGTAGGAACAGAAGAGACCACTTGACTCATCCAGCCTGATCCCTGCCTTTTTCAGGACTATTCTGTACATCATTCCAATATCTGCAGTAAAGGTGCCATAGCTACATGTACGTCCTTTTATAGTGCCCAGAAACCTCAACTTACATAAATACCATCATGATCCATCACCACAGTAGGCTGGACCAAGAGATAATTGCTCTTTGGAGCCCCATAAACATCACCCCAGCATAGAACTGTGTGTGTGGCAGGAGGGGAAGAGTGCAGCAGCAGGCCTGTCCTACCGATCTGGACAGATACAACCCAGCTGCAGAGGTAAGGAGAGGGGGAGCCCCATGCCTCTTGCTTGCTGCTCCTGAGAGGAGGCTGCCCCTGTTGCCATTTCTGGTTTGGGGAAAAAAAGGGGCCCCATGCCACTGTTCCTTCCTCTCTAGGTTGATAGGGGTTCCTTCTGCCACCACAACTCTAAGTGGGGCTAAGGCCACACAAGGCACTATATCATACTGTGCCTAGTGCCCCAGATTACCTTCTGCAGCCTAAACTTTTCCCTTCATTAGGGCAGTGGGTCCCAATGTTTTTACTAAGGCAGCAACCAACTGCATTTTGTCTTTTTTTGCATCCCACTATTACCTATATGCACCGTCTGCCCCAGCTGAGGAAGCTGGAGCGGGGTGGAAAGCAAGCTTGCCTCACACTCACCCTGCATCAGCGGCTCACGTCCTGCGGGCTGGCTCCTACTCCAGGCATTGCGACATAGTGCATAGGATTGTAGTGCATCCAGGTTTGGCCTGGCCAGGAGTGTATGTTTGCCTAGACCAGGGCCCAGTGATGGGTTAATCAGGCCCTGGATATGGGCAACCCATCTAGAACCTTCCTGGAACCCACTGGTGGATCGGGACCCACCATTTCGGAAACACTGCATTAAGTCACTGCCTTTACTCCCAACATCCTCCCAATCTATGAATCATTCCATACCATCATTTATATTGTTACCTTCAATTTATTTATTGACTTTGCTTTTATACTCCCCTGAATGTTCTCTTTGCAGAATTCACATAGGAAACAATATACCTATACTATAACTTGAAGAAAGAAACTGGCTAAGTGGCCCAATATTGTTGTGGGAGGTGACAGCCAGATTTCTCTAGAGAGCGATAGACTACATTTAAAGGCCATATCCTACCTTGTACTATGGCTGCCTTGCACCATCTGGCAGTGCAAAGCTGCCTAACCTACCCCTTAAAGAATTCACTCACCATTCCCCTTCTCTGCTGTGCCAAGCACTGCTCAACTGCAGCTGAGGATCTAACCCTAAATCTGTTGAAACTGCAACAGACTAATAAGTATTATCTTTTAAAAGTATCTCAGTGATACTGTTATGCATCTCTTGATAAGAGCCAAAACCACCTTTTGTATTGTATGTGTATATGGTTTACTAGTTTGTAATAACTGAAACCTCTCTTCAGGCTGGAATGATGGTATTTTAAAAATGGGATGAAGGCAAGTATTGAAATCATTGCTGATTTGTGTGTGTACATACATGTACACACACATGTACACACATGTGCAAGTCAGCAATGATTTCAATACTTTCCCTCATTCCATTTTTAAAATACCATCATTCCAACCTAAAGAGAGGTTTAAGTTATTACAAACTGGTAGAGTCAATCAATATTTTATGATACTTCATCACCTCCTGCCATATTTGGATTATATGCCAAAGGAAAAAGTTATTTTGAGTGTCAAGTTATTTAGTTTTATTTTGGTCTAACAACAAGAAAGCTAAAAAAGAGGTGGGTGCTATCTCATCTGTCTCCATAGTCTGCCAATCAGATGAGGAGAGTTGTAAATATCCAGTCCCTCACATACCTTAAATTACATGCCTATTTGTACATTCCCTAGATTTAGCAGAAGGGAATAACAGTGGATAAAAACTAATCTATGGGATTTAATTTTAGATTTAGAGTCTCAGAAATTATTTTTATCTGATTAAAAATGTGAGTATCAATTTCATTACTGGAATTTTTCTTTCTTTCCTCAGTCGAGGATATAATTTTTGAAAATGTTTAATTTTTTTATGATGCTTAAGAGGCTCTTTTAATGCCAATTTAAAACTTTGTTGTACAAAACCTGTTGATTATATGGAGATCTGATTTAAAATGCTAGATTAATACTGAACCATCGAGGATCAGGTGCTTCCCCCTTTTCTGGGAAAATTTGGTAATGTCAGATATTTGTTCTACCAATTGGAGAAAAACTATTAAGCATGTAAATTAAGAACACAGGAACATATGAATTGCCATCTAAATCACATTAGTAGTCACTCTGTCTAGTCTAGTATTCTGCCGTCTCTGACAGTGACCACTACGAGATGCTTCAGTAGAAGTTACATGAAACCCTATAGTGGACAGTTATGGAATACCCTGCCGACAGGGACATTTTTATTCCCGAATCTGCCGTTTGTTAATGATTAAGTTATGCCCTGACACAAGAGGGTTTCTATCCTTTATTTAGGATATGTTTTTATTCTATGCAATTTTGATGGTTCTCATAGTGTCCAGTTACCCCTTCTGGCTCCAGCAAGAGAGAGACTTGCTGATACTTAGCTGGGTGTTAGGTTCTTGACACCTACAATCTGTTAGCCACCCAAACAATCTCCTCAGGGCTATGCCAACCCTTACTTTGCCTTGCAGATTAACTATAGGTGCACTCCAGTCCTGAGCCCCTTTGAAGCGTTCCCCTGCGATATCCAGCCTCTGTCTACTCACAGAAATTGCAGGTTTGCTTTCCCCCAAAGGAAACAATGTACACACCAGCCTGTTTGATTAAACTGAGGACCAGCTCCCATATAACACAACAACACTGAGATATATTTATAGTGCAAACAATCGTTAAGTTCTTCTTCATCCTATAGGTGCTACACTGTAGGTGTGTCTGCATCCCTGCACCTCTCATCGGAGATCTTTGGTAGCAGTATCTGTTCAGACAACACATGCGCTCTCCCTCCCTTGTGTTCTGCCTCAAGGCTAATTAGCGCTGCGTGGGCAAACCACCCTCAGTTCCTTCTTAACTGCCCCCAGCCTGAGACAGAGCAAATAGCAATCCCCTTTCCCTTACCTTAGAGTTAGGTTTTGTTTTAGTTATTATTTCCATTAGATTTCTCTTAGTCTTATAGGGTTTCTGTTAGGTTTTTTCCCAGTTAAAAAACAAAACAAAACATAACTTTTTTTCTTCCCCACTTTCTTTTTCTCTCCTCTGGGGATCACCCCCAATAAGGGGCATGCCCGGCTCCCTGGGTTTAAAAGGTGCCTCTGACACTCCCGCTGTGTCCAATGCCTTGGAGAGGCTCACATTCTGCAGAAGTGCACCTTCTGCCAACAATTGTAGGCTAGATCCCCCCAAAAATAGGAGTTAAAGCTGAAACTCATCCTTATGGAGGATGCTCTTAAACCAGCATCTGACCCTGGTCCAGAATCCATTCCACGACACAGACCATCCCCGGAGCCTTCTACTTTTAAGGACAGTGAGCCATGGAGGAAATCTTTGGACTCCCATTGCAAGGTCTCAAAGAAGAGGGCTGCAAGTCCTCAAACTCAACCCCAGACCAGCCAGAGGAGATCCCTGGTGCGATCAGTCACCTCGGCACCAGTGGCACCGATGACTCCAAAGCACGGTATGCATAGGACACATGGGTCATATGGTGCAGACACCGCCTATAAGCCCTAAGGACTCTAAGGGTGCAGGCTCTGAAGCAGCAGCATCGCCTGACAAAGGCAAGAGCACAGACTGTACCGTCTCTGCGAAGGAGGTACCGGCATGTAAACCATTGCTACTGACCGTTTCCAAACAACTCTTATTGGATCGACCATCTTGGGCAAGATCTGTGCCGATTTCCTCAGTACCAGCGAGTCAGCACCAACAGGCCCTGATGGTACTGATCACTGCTGTACCGCAGGACTTCTGTTTTTCGAGAGATCTTATGGTGGCTGAGACTCCAGAGTCCCTGCTACTCGGTATGACGGTCCCGGTACCGAGCACTTCTCGATTCCCAGAATCACCACAAGCAACGGGGTGTTTGCTTCCAGCCTCCTTATCAGTTCCACCACTTTCCAGCAAGGATTCAAATAGTGACCAGGATGATGTCCTCTCACTACCCACACATCCCAGTCACACCATCAGTGTAAGTCTCAGCCCTCTTGATATGACCAGCCATGGGTACCACCACCCATGCCCTTCCCCCCACCCCAGTGGCCATACTGGGATCCATGGGCAGCCTACAGGCACCATGCTTCACAGGCATCTGGTGTCTCCTACTTTGAGCCAATAAGATGATCTCCTGCAGCCTCTATGTCCAGAGCCCCAGAACCTTGAAAGGAAAATTTTGAGGTGCAAGAGGCCAGATTAGAAGAGGTGGTTACACCACTAACCAGTATCTCCTCCTCTTCTCCAGACGAGGCCGTGATGTTTCCTCCATCGTCCATAGTAGATGATTTTAAGTTGTTTCAGGTACTCACAAAAATGGTGGCAGACAAACTACAAATTCCCCTGGAGGAGCTGAAAGATACCCACCACAAGTTGCTGGATATATTGCACACATTCTCCTCCTCAAGAATCGCCCTCCCGGTTAATGAGGTGCTTCTGGATCCTGGTAAGGTCATTTGGCAAATTACAGCCTCTATCACACCAACATGCAAAAAGGCCGATAAAAAGTACTATGTGCTCCCCAAGAATGCGGAGTTCCTCTTTTCATACCTCCCACCTAATTCCATTGTGGTGGACGCTGTGAATTCCTGCGGCCAACAACATCATTCTAAGGCCACCCCTTATGATAGGCTGGAAAAGACTTGATTTATTTGGTAGAAAGACAAAAACCTCAGCGACTTTGCAAATCAGAATTGCGAATTACCAGGCCTTAATGGCAAAGTATGACCACATGAACTACACCAAATTTCATGCATTTATTGACCACCTGCCAGAAACACAATGGGAACAGTTTCAGATTATCATACATGAGGGACAGTTAGTAGTGAAAACAGCTCTCCAGACAGCACTAGATACCACGGATACAGCGGCCGATTCGGTATCAATGGCAGTAGTGGTGCGTTGGGCATCGTGGTTACACCTCTCAGGACTGCCAAAGGAGGTACAGATGACGGTCGAGGACCTCCCTTTCGAGGGCTCCAAACTGTTTGCAGACAAGATCGATGCATCACTTCATACCTTTAAGGACTCCGGAGCCACACTACATTTGCTGGGGATCTACATACTGGGACAGAAAAGAAAATTCAGTCCTCAGTCATCCCATAGATCCCAACCACCCCAGTACCCACCACTGCAACGGTACTATGAGCCACAGCGAAAGAGGCCTAAGACTCAAAAACGAAAACCATCAGCCCCTCAATCCTCAACATCCCAGCTCTTGACCTCGAAACACCAATTTTGACACCTTGGTCAAGGGCCCGAGAGACCACTCCCCATAACATCAGCTGTAACCTACAGACCTTTGGATGCCACCTCACTCTTTTCTTCCAAAATTGGAAGAACGTGACTTCTGACAGATGGATCTTGGAGATTATCTCCAATGGGTATTTTCTCCACTTCACCTCTCTCTCTCCTCTCTACCCTCCCTTCCTGTCCCTCTTCAGGGACCCTTCTTACGAGAGACTGTTAACATAGGAAATAAATCACCTGCTACTCCTAGGAGCCATAGAACCCACTCCTGTGCACCTCAGAGGCAAAGGCTTCTATTCCAGATAGTTCCTGATCCCCAAGAATAAAGAAGGGTGGAGATCCATATTAGATCTAAGAGCACTGAACAAATTTGTGAAGGCACAAAAAATTGAAGATGGTCACACTTTCAGCTATTATCCCATCTCTAGAGCAGGGGGATTGGTTCTCGGCCCTCGACCTCTATGATGTCTACTTCCATATATCAATCCAGCCATCCCACAAATGATTCCTCAGGACTCAGTCAGAACTATTACCAGTACAGAGTACCTTCCCTTCGGACTCTCATCCGCACCCAAAGTATTCTCCAAGTTCCTCTCTGTAGTCATGGCTCATCTACAGAGCCTAGGGATCATGATTTACCCTTACTTGGACGACTGTCTCCTCAGAGTCCACTCCTTCGAAGAAGCTCTTTGGGACACCCAAAGATGTATTCATGCATTTGAGTTTGCTAATCAATTCCCCAAAATCAACTTTGACTCCACTACACCACTTGGAGTTCATAGGAGCTGATCTTGACTCAATACAAGCGTAAACACTCCTTCCGCAACACAGATTTCACATCCTGACCACTCTCATAGAGACAGTTCAGGGCAGCCCACAAACACCAGCCAGACGTTGCCTCCAACTTCTCTGGCACATGGTGGCATGCACGTTTGTGATATCTCATGCCAGACTACACATGAGGTGCCTACAGGCATGGCTCAGGTCTGTCTACACACCAAAGATAGACTAGGCAAACCCCTGTCGATGCCCTTTAGGGTCAAATATTCCCTGGAATGGTAGAAAGACCCTATGAACATCTGCATGGGGGTCCCTTTCACACAACTGACCCCCCCCCCCAAAAAAAACATGGACGTATCCCTAATAGGCTGGGGAGCCCATCTGAATAACCAAAAAGTTCAGGGCAAATGGTCCCCAATGGAGTCGACTCTCCACATCAACCTCCTGGAACTAAGAACGGTCAGAAATGCTTGTGCTCACTTTATTCCACTGATCAGGGACACGCACACAAAAATCATAGTATGCATGTTTTACATAAATCATCAAGGGGGTGCCAGATCATCCTTCCTGTGCACCGAAGCACTAAAGCTATAGAATTGTTGCGTTCACCACAATGTTCTCATATCAGCTGCTTACCTGCTGAGAGTACAGAATATAACACCATACAGTCTCAGCCACAAGTTCTCACATGACTACGAATGGGAAATGAACCTGGCAGTACTCCACTACATATTGAATCACTGGGAAATCCCAATAATAGACCTGTTTGCTACTTACCTGAACAGGAAATGCCCACTCTATTGCTCCAGAGCTGGCGTCAGAAAACGCTTGTTAGGGGATGCTCTAGTTCTCCCATTGGAGAGGGGCCACATTTCCCCGTGTTTATTGTCTCCTCCAGAGACAGGACAATCCCCTGTGGTACATTCTCCTGTGTCTTGTCACCTGTTGACCTTACACTCTTGTTGATTTTGTACATAAATGGTGCTTCTATTATGTTGGCTTAAAATGCTTAATTTACATGTGAACCTAGGTACACAAGTGAATATACATCCTTTGGCAGCAACCTGTTTGTCAACTCTGCTTTGATTCAGACTTTTAGGGAACATATTTTCTAGCTATCCATACATACTTGCCCACATACAACAGTATTAATGACCAGTGTGACCCTGGCTTTTATTGAAGACCTTCCATGACATTCTTTATGGATAAATACTATGAAAGCAATGTGCTAGATGTAGTGAGTTTGTCAGGTCTGACAGGAGTTGCTGTTACAGAATAGCGAACCCTTTGCCAGTGGCAGTAAGGAGTTGTTAGGGTCACAGTAATGTAACTATGGATGTTCTCATTAGCTATATAAATATCAAATTAGTTTTTTAATCCTGCTAAGCTCTGGGCCTCAGTTATATAGTTTGACAATGAGTTCCACAAGTTAATTATGTTATGTAAAAACAATTCTAAATGTGCTGCATTTCAATTTATTTGTACTTGTTTTATAATAAAGGTTAAATAGCAGTGCACAACTTACATTCTGAAGAAGAAGGATGCATGAGAGGTTTGTGCACCAGCCTAAGATGTAGGTGCTCTAGGTTCAAGGCCCTGCTCTCTCATAAACTTCCTGTATAATTTTTCGGCAAGTTACTTAGCCTCTCTCTATCTCAGTTCCTCACCTGTAAAATGTGCCTAGACTTAAGGTGGCTGGCAGTCTAGGTACTTATCTAAGCCAAGAAACCAACAGAAGTCACCTTACTCAACAGCAGCTTATGATGAATTTACCTTCTCTATGCTTTTTATTATACCTCTATCATGTTCCCTCTCATGTGGCAAGTCTGCAAATTTTGCTACTTCACTGTGTTTACCCTTTTCCCAGATAATTTATAAATATATTAACTAACACTGGTCCTGGTATGGAACCTCAGAGCATCCCATTGTTAAACTTTTGCCATGATGAAAATTTAGCATTAGTTTGTATTTCTACACTTCGCTTTCTGCCTGTTAGCCAGTTTCTAATCAATGACAGTACTTTACCTGTCACTCGCTATTTAGTATCCTTAACAGCCTTCAGGGTGGTGACTCTAGAAAAAGGGTTTTGAAAGTCCAAATAATTTATACTCTTTAGTTGACACACTCAAAGTATTCCATATTGTAGAAAGATTATTTTATTTTATGGATACTGTGATGATTTGTCCCTCTCCTATCATGTTCATTTAGTTTTACAATTATATTTTAATTTTTATTTCTGCTCATTTGTTTAGCTTCTCTTCAATGTCCTTATCCTCCTCAACTGAGCCATGCTCCTGCTAAAGTCAACAGAAAAACTATTATAGAGGTCAGTGCTATGGGATCAAGTCTTTGCTCCTTTCACTCCCTGGTATCCTAGTGGTACCACATCTAGAGTGACCAGATGTCCCTATTTTATAGGGATAGTCCCGATATTTGGGGCTTTTTCTTCTATAGGTGCCTATTATCCCCCCCCCTGTCCCGATTTTTCACACTTGCTGTCTGGTCACCCTAACCACACCATTCCTGTGTTTGATATGTGTAATTTATTTGGAGAAGTCCAGCCTCCCTCCACATCAGTCAGTGGATTTGGTGTGGCACACATTGCTTCATGTAAAATGCTACAGTATATGCTACTTGGGTGTGCACTCTCCCATCACTGCTGGAGGCACTGTTCTTACCCCACAAATGATGTCACTGAAAGCTGTTGGTAGGATCCAATATTTCCAACACGGACAGTGGCTTAATGCTGTTTAGCTGTGAGATTCTGAGGACAATTTATTTCTAGAATTATTTTGAAACATCTACACAACGCTTTTGAAGAGAAACAGTTGCTTATGCTAGGCAATACAATTAAAATACACAGGATTTTGAAGTTCTTGAAAGGTTCACTCTATCATTTTACAGACTTGTTTGTCTAATCTATTATAAAAGAAGAAATATTAAAATTTGTTTCCCACCTGCAGTCAGCAAAACATGCCCTAAGCACTAGAACTTCAAGAGCCCATTGTGCTCCTAAATAAGAGTCCCCTGAGACCATCCAAATTCGGTCACCCACAGATTTATTAAGCAGAGAAACATTCCAGAGAGACATTAGATTAGGAATACTTTCCAAAAAAAAAAGAAGCTACCACACAAAAATTCCATAGGACCAAATTATGGAGACATTTTTCTGTACAGGGACCTGAAATAACTGGTTGGTTAGCAAAGCAAACAGCTGAAGCACATGAAAGGTATCATATGGTGGAAGATTAGATAAACCTCTCCAAAGTCTCTGTTACAGACGAGCCAACATTTTTGAGACACGCTCAGGATAAACGCATAATTTATCAGCCTAGCAAGTTACCTCCTATCCCTGCTTAACTTTTCTTTTTCTATGGCATTTAAGGTAAAGAAAATATTTAAAAGTAAGACTAGTACATTTTGTGACAAATACATTAGGACCCCAAAATTGTCATCCGAAACGCTTGCTTCACCTGTTCATGAGGTGTACTCAGCTTATAATGCACTTGGCTGTCTGTAGCAAGCACCAAGTTTAAAGTTAGTACTACTACATTGTTCCTCTCATGAATTTTAAATATCTGCCCCATTGTTTACATTGTAATTTAATATATTAGTTACCATAACATTATGATCAAGGAGGCACTTGATATGAAAGCAGGGGGGAAAAAGTGTTTCGCTCTAAGAAAATTATTCTTATATAGATTTGGATAACCAAAAGATGGATTCTTCATAAAAGCTCTAAATCAACATGTATGTAATTCACAATAAGTCATAAATTACTTTTTCTGAATTAGAAAGAAATGGTTGAGTAATTAGTGTGCACCTTCTCTATATTAAATTAAAAATGTTGATGCAACAGACACACAAGTTGGGAAATGTACAGTTTAATTTCTTCCACACAACTCAAGCACATTACACATATACATTTTAAGGCAGAAAACACTGCTCTACAGCCAAAATGCTTCTGAAATAAATGTAGTCAAACTTTACTAATTCTGGGTCACTGAGAACGAAAATGATGCTTAAAATTGTTGATTGGCTCTAGTTTTCAAGATATGCTATTGGGTCAGTATATACGACCCTTGACTTGGGAATGGCGGAGGATAAGTGAGTTATAAAGGGAAGGGATCTCAATTTAAACCAAAAATGACTAAAATACATCTTTGACTGGATCTATGAATAAATCTATGACTGGGTTTGGACAGTACTTGCTTTTTAGGCAAAACAATGAATGATGCAATCTGAAGCTGGTATTGCGTCATACATGATATGAATTGCATCATGTTATTCCTAGAAGTCATGGATGATGCAATCATAACGAAGCTTACATCACTCTGCTGAACAAATTGCCCTATATCAGCTCTAGAAATCATACAGTGTCGTGCTCTCTTCTTTGTCAGTGTTTGATTTTGCAAAGGGACACATTTCTGTTTAGCCAAAGTGAGCAGAGATGCCTCGTACTTGTGTGAACGGTGCAGATAACTTCTGCTATGTTTGTGGTGAAGTGACTTTTGCATCACAAAAGCGCAGTATAACCACTATGGTTAAGAAAGCCTATCACCTTTATTTTGGCTGCAAAATTGGAGATCAGGACAAGAGGTGGGCCCCACACATACACTGCAACACTTGTGCAACAAATCTTCGCCAGTGGTTGAACAGGAAAAGGAAATCTATGCCTTTTGCAGTGCCAATGATTTGGAGAGAGCCAACAGATCATACCAGCAATTGTTACTTCTGCATGGTGCCTCCAGTTGGGAAAGGTGTGTCAAAGAAGAAAAAGTGGACTGTGCATTATTCAAACATTCCATCAGCTATATGCCCAGTACCCCACGGAGAAGGACTGCCAGTTCCTGATGCACCAGAATCATTCTCACTTGAGTCAGATGAGGAAGAGGAAGAGGATGAAACTTCTGGTCCCGAACCATCAATGTCACAGGACCCACATTTTCTCCCATCCTCCTCCTCTGAACCACACCTCATAACACAAGGTGAACTGAATGACCTTGTCAGGGATTTGGAACTACCCAAGAGTAAGGCAGAGTTGTTGGGCTCCAGACTACAGCAGTGGAATCTCCTGGCAGGTGATGTTAGGGTTTCCATGTTCCGTGACCGTCAAAAGGATCTTGTCCCATTCTTCTTCATGGAAGGTGATCTTGTAGCAACAACATCGATGGTGTGATGGCAGCCGTCAACATCGTTCACGATCCAGATGAGTGGAGACTGTTCATTGATTCATCGAAGACGAGTCTTAAAGCTGTTTTACTGCATAATGGCGATGTTTTGCCATCAATTCCAGTTGGTCATGCAGTCCATATGAAGGAAACCTATGACAACATGAAACAACTTTTGAGGTGCATAAACTATGACCAACATCAGTGGCAGCTTTGTGGCGATTTGAAGGTTGTTGCTCTCTTGCTTGGTCTGCAGACTGGGTACACAAAGTACTGCTGTTTTCTCTGCGAATGGGATAGTCGTGCAAGAGATTCCCACTACATCAAGAAAGATTGGCCACTCCGACAGTCATTGGAGCCTGGGAGGAAAAGTGTTCAGCATCCACCACTTGTTGAATCAAGGAAGATTTTGTTACCACCC
This sequence comes from Terrapene triunguis, assembly GCF_002925995.2. Lineage (NCBI taxonomy): Eukaryota > Metazoa > Chordata > Testudines > Emydidae > Terrapene > Terrapene triunguis. The sequence continues at coordinate 4,898,080 of NW_020664381.1, forward strand.
TTACACATCAAGCTGGGTCTGATGAAGAACTTTGTCAAGGCCATTGACAAAACACAAGCAGCTTTCAAGAACCTCCGTGGAAAATTTCCAAGGTTAAGTGAAGCTAAGATAAAGGAAGGTGTCTTTGTTGGTCCTCAGATTCGTGAACTTCTTCGAGATGATGCATTTGACCATGCACTGCGTGGCAAGGAAAAGACAGCATGGAAAGCCTTCCAGTTAGTGGCAATAAATTTTCTCGGAAACAATAAGGCAGACAACTACAGGTTGTTGGTGGAAAACCTCCTCAAGGCATACAAAAGCCTTGGTTGCAACATGTCACTAAAGATACATTTTTTGCACTCTCATCTAGATTTTTTCCACCGAACTGCGGAGCAATGAGCGACGAGCACGGCGAGCGATTTCACCAGGACATTGCAACAATGGAGAAACGCTATCAGGGCAAATGGAGCCCATCAATGCTTGCAGACTATTGCTGGACAGTGACAAGAGCTGCTCCATTTAATGAATACAAGAGACAAGCCAAGAAGCGCCGAGTAGACACTGAATATGACTAAACTATGTACAGAATAGTTTTTTGCCTTTTGTTTCATAATAAATTTTATTTATAACACCCTTTGGCTGATTTTTAAAGTGTTACATAAACAGGACAGGTGAAATATTATCATGTAAAGCAACCATAAACACATGAAAAGACCTAGGTTTACAATTTATGATTAAAACTCTACTATCTACACAATATACATAGACATAAAATGTAAAAACTTAAATATCTTAGAAACAGTAGCCAATCAGTTGTTTTAATTGTCATATTTGAATTCAGCACATCAAAATACATAATAAATAGCACATTTTATCTCTGAAGCAGACGACTTCTCAAAAATTGTAGATCAGTGAAACCTATCACCATTTAAAATGCAATTGGACCAGGTTACAGTTGGTCTGTGAATCATCCTGAGATTTGTGCTTGTAATATTTCAACTAAATGTTGAACTAATGTTTTGCATTTCGCATGGGAGGAAGAATAACTGTTAAGGTTCAGAATTGAAGAAGACCTGTGTTCTACTTCATTACAGGTACAGATTTCCTGTGAGATTTTGGTAAGGCATTTAAGGGCACATCCTGATCACACTGAAATCAAAGGGATTTTACACTTAGCCTTTGTCTACACTAGCAGTTTCATCAGCAAAACTTTTGTTGGTCAGGGTGTGGAGGAAAAAAAAACAAACTGACCAACATGAGTTTCACCGACAAAAGCGCTAGTGTGGACAGCACTATGTCAGTGGGAGAATAACTCTCACCGACATAGCTACCGCTGCTCGTTGGGGGTGGTTTAATTATGCCGGTGGGAGAGCTCTCTCCCACAGTCATAGAGCAACTATACAGGAAACCTTACAGAGGCACACCTGCAGCAGTACAGCTGTGCCACTGTAAGGTCTGTAGTGTAAACGTGGCCTCTGGGTTTGATTCTGCAAGATGCTAAGTACATCCTGAGCTGGTGATTACCTTCTACTCCCAGGGAAGCGATGGAGGTTTCTCAGCACCACACAGATGGCACTCAAAACTTGCAAGATCAGGTATTTAATCTCTCTGACTCAGTTTATTTGTAAGAAAACAGGGATAACATCCCATACTGTACTTCACAGAATATTGTGAAGTTAAATTCATTACAGTTGTAAATAGTTTTGAGATAGCACATTTTACCTAACTGCAATGTACAGTACATTTTATACTTTTAAATAGAAAGCATTAAACTTTAAAGCTACATAAAAATGCATTTATGTTAAGGATTTGTGTCTCAAATTCCCCCCATCCACCAGACTCAAGAGCCCAGATTTATACTTCTGACACAGCCCTGAAAGGCGAGTTGATGCATGCGACAGTCAAGTGTGAAGGCAAAAGAGAAAATGGTCAAAATAGGTGACTAGAATTTAGCAGACATGGAAGGGGCCTGCTGTCTCCTCTTCCCCAAGATGTCAAATTGAGCTTCTCACTTTGGGGAGAAATTGAGCTTTTCAATTTGGGGGAGGGATAGCTCAGTGGTTTGAGCATTGGCCTGCTAAACCCAGGATTGTGAGTTCAATCCTCAAGGGGGCCACTTAGGGATCTGGGGCAAAATCAGTACTTGGTCCTACTATTGAAGGCAGGGGGCTGGACTCGATGACATTTCAAGGTCCCTTCCAGTTCTAGGAGATAGGATATCGCCATTAATTTTTTCTTCTACAGCACAGGAAAGCCCAACGTGAGCCAAACGCACGCCCTGTGGTTAAGCCACAGGCAGTGATTGTGCACCAGGCCTTGTAGCCTGAGCACAGGGCACCTGTGAGCCAAACACCCGCCTGCTCAGCCGCGCTCCCAGCGGGTGCCGGTGTAGTGTCAGGGAGGGGCAGGCGGGCCCCGCTTTCAGGGGCCGCCCGAACTAAGCCGCGGCCTCGGGCTGGTTTCCGCAGGGCCGGAATAAGACGCAGCCGCTTCTGCTGCGTCCCCCTGGTTTCTTCCCTCCCCGGGGGCCGGGGCGGTTCTCCTGCGCCGCCCCTCGTCTTCGCAGCCACCGGCGGCTCAGCGGCAGGGCCCTGGCTCCCCCCAAACAAGGACAGGCCCCGCCCCGCCCCGCCGTCCAACTCCGTAGCCAAGCGCCCTGACATGGCCCCAGCGCAGCCAGGACAAGCTGACCTCGCCCCAGCACCCGGCATGCAGCGCTTCGGCGTCACTCGCTGGGGTTTCAGTCCCCTCGGGCCGCGCTGCATGCTGGTAACTGTAGTCCGCCGGCTGGTAGACGCCTGTTCGACTCCGCCCCTGCTGTGACGTAGAGAACAGAGGGAGAGAGTCCCGCTGCCGCTAATTTCACTGTTGCTATGACTACCGGGGAACGGGCAGAGCCATGTTGTATAACGATGTGATTATAGAGGTCTACAAATGGCGTCTGGGAAGGGGGAGGGGTGACCCGGATGTAAATGGCGCGCGTCACAGGGCGGGAGGACACAAGACAGGAGTCCCCTGGCAGGGGCACGTGGCTGGTCACGTGATCGGGCTGGGACGCGGCGCGATGGGGACCGCTCTGGACATCAAGATCAAACGGGCCAACAAGGTCTATCTCTGCGGGGTGAGTGCGGGGCGGGGCCCGGCGCGCGGCAGCTGCCGTTGCCCGCGGTGGCTCCTGACGGGGGCTGCGGAGGCGGGGCCCGTTGTCAGTCTCGGTAACCGAGGGGGTAGGTGACCCGGACCGAGAGGGTCCCGGGGCCGCAGCCAGCCCTCCGCGCGTCTCTGGGGCATCCAGCCCCTGCTAGAGCCCGGGGTGAAGCGCGGGCCGGGGCCGGAATCAAAACTCCTCACCTGGCCCAGCTGGTTCGGGGCCACCAGGGTCCGTCCGTCCCCCCCGGCTGGATTGAAGCCCGCGCTGAGCCTGCCCAGCTCCTCTCTCCCTGACAGCCCGCGGGGCCGGGTTCCCGGCGCTGCCTGGCCGCGGGTCTGGGGCGCCTCGGCTGGCGCCGCCTGCCCGCCCCTCGCCGGTAGAGGGGACTGACTGGTACCTTTCTCTGTATCTCCTGTGGCTGTTCCGTGCGTCTTACGAGCTGTTGGGCAAGTTCGGGATGACTGAGCACCTGCCTTCTGAGGGGGGTTTTCCCCAGGGGAAATGGAATGGTTTTGCTCTCAAATTCCATTTCAGAGTGAACGGTTTGTTCGAAGTAGTGAGATTCCCTCTAGCTTATAAAGAACAAATCAAGTATAAGTAAGTGTGTGTGTGTGTATGTGTGTGTGTATATATATATATATATATATACTTGATTTGTTCTTTATAAGCTAGAGGGCAGTTCACTCTGAAATGGAATTTGTTAGCCAAATAAAGCAGCTGAATAAGGATGGACACAAGCATTACAGCTTTGAATTAGTGAATAAAACCATTTAATGAGAGAGGAAAAAGCATTACTGGAGCAATCAGTGGATGAGAAATAGAAAATAATAATGATTACAGTGGTCTTGTTTGCACCCTATACCTAAAGGCTTATGTACACTTTCATTACACACCACATTGTTCAGGGGATTTATAACTCAGCTTTAAGAGCATTCCCTGGACTGAAGTCTGATAAAATCATCATAAAGGCCAAATATGTTGTAACTTCTTTTTCACTATATATATATATATAGAGAGAGAGAGAGAGAGAGAGTGAATAAGAGTCTGGCTGTGTTTGTATGTTGCCACTTTAAAGAGATTGTTGAATACATTTCCTTTAAAGTTACCTTTAGTACACTGACTAGACAGGAGAGCTGAATGATCTGAGAACACAGTTGAAAGAACTATTTAGTTTGCTGAGTGCTGTACTAGAAATGCTGTCTGAATCTTTGATCAGGAATCGCTAGGAATAGTCAATAAGTTAAAAATAAATCTGTTTTAATTAATCATGGGAGTTACTTGCACAGTGTAGGTTTTCTATTCTTTTTTAGAAAGTCACTTGTCACCACACGTTACACTGACATCAGCCAGTGGTAATAATGTCTTTTATTTATAGCACCTTTCATCCCAAAGAATCCCAAAAATGCTTTCACAAACAGTACTTGTATAGGAATCCCTTCACCTACCAATGCCCATGTTGCACCCAAGTGGTGCTGTCTAGCTATATAACTGCAGGTGGCAATATTACACAATAGTTAAGGTGGGGGAAACAAATTACCAAATCCAATTGAAACTGCATTTGGATTTTAGGCAGATATATTAATGCCTTAATTAACCATTACAGCTTGCTGCATATTTTTGTCACTAATATTATAATTATATATAAAAACTATGTTAAAATAACAAGGTTGCAACGTCAAGCACTTCAAAGTTAGGCAATGACAGTATGAAGGTTCCTTGGACTACCTGAACTGGGTACCCTTATGCATATCTATTATGATAGGCTTGCTCAGTATTGCATAGGAATTCTGTGGCAGAGCCACCAGTAGAACCCCGTTATTTTGCCTTGCATTCCAGTGTTTTAAATGCAATGGAACATCTTTTCTCTTCTTGGAACCCTCTGCCTCAATCACAGTCCATCCTGTGCACTGAAAGAGGTAACGAGCGAAGTTTATATTGGAATAGGGTCATGCTGGAGGTGGAAAGGATTGGTAGAAGAATAGAATGCTTTGACAGTTTTGGGCTCTAGAGAAGCCCATAGGCATCTGGATAAAGATGCCTTAAGTTAGAACAGCTCCACTTTGATTACTGTAACCTACTCTTCATCAGGCTCCCAGGACCCATATCAGCCCCCTGGAGTCCATACAAAATACATCTGCTAAAACTTTGCCCACCATTCTGACCAGATCAACACTCTCCTTTCCTTGCCTCTTTGATCCGTCCACTGACTTCACCATATTAAGTTCAGACTTCTTGTGATCGTCTTCAATATCCTGCCTAGCTTTGTCAGTTTCAATTTATCCATCCTTTTTTTTTTTTTTTTTTGTTTTTTCTCCCCCCCCCCCCCTTCTTCACTTCACCTCCACTCCATTTGAAACACCAGCTGTGAAGTCCTGTTTGTCCACTTCTTTTACAACAATACTTTCCCCCTGCTACTGTGTATTATTACATTCCTTGAACAGGTCTGCAGAGGAATCCCCTGTCCTCATTTAAATCCCTTCTGAAGGACCACTTCTTCAACACCCACAAGAAGCTAGCTGACCAAGCCATCTATTTACATGTCATTTATTTATAAGTAAATTGCTCATTTATGTAGCGGAAAGATATTGAAGACTAGGAGGGAGGGGCATACAGATACTGGAACACAATTTGTGAGTTAGGGTAAGGGGAAGAAGAGAGGTTTGAATTCTGGAAGCAGATTGGGTGGGAGTGGAGTTCAAAAGCAAACATGTAAGTAAAGAGACTTCTGCCTGCCATCACCTTGATCACTTAACTTGTATTTTGTATTCCTTTCCCCTGCCTCCTCTCTTCATCAATATGTCTTTTCAGACTGTATGTTTTGTGAGGCAGGGACTGTCTTCCTTTGCGTTTGGAAATCACCTAACATACTTTGGTTGTCACTGCAGTCTGAATTCTAGCAAGAGAAGAAACTGATAAAATCAGTATGTTTTGCTTGTCACTTTTTCCTTGTTAGGAAGTTCTTTCTGGAGTGGTGGTCATAACGAGTAAGGATGCAGTCCAACACCAGGGTGTCTCCTTAACGATGGAAGGATCAGTAAATCTGCAGCTCAGTGCCAAAAGCGTTGGTGTGTTTGAAGCTTTCTATAACTCTGTTAAGGTAAGAAATATGTAGGTTGGTTTCTTGGGTACAAAAAGTTATGTCTGGCGTCTAAATCAAATCTCTCCTTAGTAATTCTACTTCTTTATGATTGTGTATTACTTCAGTGTATGCAGGTGGTTTAATATTTTCCCAATCACTGCCATTATCTAGCATAACACCGTGAGCTTCAGATGCAGAAAAATGTGTTAAGACATACCCAGCCTAAGTAACCAGAGTTAAAGAAACGTTGTCAAGATATTTACTGCTGTAATGTGCCATGCTATTTGCATGTAGCTGTAACTGGTGTAAGAAGCATAGTTCTGCAAGGGGAAGATGAGTAAAACTGTTCTAGAACTGAATTCTTATAAATAAAGTGAATGTGAAGGCTCCAAGCAAAGCTGCAACGAGAAGCCTGTTTTTAGTTGTATAAAATATCTCTTCCATATGTGAGCCCTAAGCAGCTTGATAGTTTACTTTTGAGAGGAAAGAAGAAATACTTACTCTGAGGAGAAAGAAAGCTTCCGTCAGTCTATGCTGCTTCATGTGTCAGCAGAGATGAGCCAAAACCCCAGGTTTGAATAGTCCCAAACTTAGGGGATATCCATATTTTCCCCAACAAAGCATTTTCAAGCAACCAGAACAAGAATTTTAATTCCATTTCAGCTTTAGAAGTTTAACTTCAAATGTAAGTTCCTTGATTTAGACAAATGACCTTTGAACAGTAATTTGGGGGCCATCATCTTATCATTGGCATTGGGTATTGTAGCAATTTAAAACAAAAATGGTTTGAAAAGAAAAATGAAAAATCACATAGGGGAAAATAAGATATTTATTTCAATGCTCTATTTGATATTAAATTAATTTCCGTGCTCTGGGAGTGCATGTATTTATTTATTTTATTTTGCTGTTCCTACTCTGTTGTCTTTTAATTGATGGAGGCATATTTTATGAGAATTTGCATGCTTCCCCAGTCAAGTGCCAAACCATAGTTTGCCATTGTTCCAGCAAATATATTCTGATGCTAAATATATAGCTTGCCTTTGGGAGCCCTTCTTCCCTCCAAGAGCTAACCGCTCAACTGGCATATACACATACAGACTCCTTCTGCTGCTGTTAAGGTTTGTGATTTCGATAATGGAACAAGAAATGTGCTGCTTTCAAAAGTATACTAAGTTCTACTTGTTAGCTTCTTAAATGTGCTTAGCCACCAGTCTAACACACATGCAAAAAAACTGTACAGACTGTCTTGGTAAGAAACATTAAGTAAGACCACTTTTTGCCACAGTGTGAGTTTGTAGAGAATTGTTTGTATGGGACACAGACATGTGAATTTTGAGATATTTGGAAAGGCTGATAGGGTTTCATGTGACTCTTTTATTGGGCTGTTATGAAGCAGACTGCTTTATTATAAACTTCTCAACGTTTCTCTTTACAGCCTATTCAAGTTATCAACAGTACCATAGAAATGGTAAAACCAGGAAAACTTCCCAGTGGCAAAACAGAAATTCCTTTTGAGTTTCCATTGCATATGAAGGGCAACAAAGTTCTATACGAGACATATCATGGTGTGTTTGTCAATATTCAGGTGAGACTGTTTTCTGCGTAGGGAAAATGTGATGAACTTGCACTGTCTGCAGGAACTACACTCTGAGAAACTTCTCTAATTGCACTATGAGAGGAAACTATCTGGTGGCAGCATAATTGTATGTTGTCAATATTTTTGGTTTTGTCAATTTTGTACAATTATTGCAATGCTCATGTACAGGTCCCTTAAATTACAGGTCCCTTAAATTAAAATTCATGTTCCAGCTGTGGGGGATTTTTTTTAATTTACCGAAATGCTAGTAGGAAAAGATTATATATTGGTTCAAACATTTCCCAAACATCTGTCATTGTGGTATTTGGGTGCACTTTACATGGCTTAAATTGAGTCAAAAGTTTCACGATTCCGTTCAGCTCACAGCTGTTGAGACAGAACAAAAATTGTCTCATTAGCTAATTCTCCAGGATTTAGTACCTCAGAGACAGAAGACCTGTGTGAAGAGAAACACTTTTTGGATTTCTTTCCAAACATGGCATAACTGCCCTTTTAAGATCTCAAAACTTTATCAGGATATATATATATAGGCTTAAAAATTATACTTGCACTTTAAAAACAAAATAGTTGGGATTGTTTTTTCCTAACTAGGAGTTTTGGCTTGTGTTCCTTGCAACAGGGGATATAAGTATCATCAGATACAGCCTTGGAAATGTAAGAAAGAAGAACAAACAAAGTTTTGGAGGGTTTTTTTTGTTGTTGTTGCTGTTTTTGTTTTTTGCTTGAAATAAGTGTGTCTTAAAAACAAGGAAGGAATCTATACTGTGTTTCACCCTTTCACATCTATATTTAGTGGTGGGTTTTTTTTTTTTAATGTAGGGCCATTTTATAAACTTAGAATCAAGAGAGATTGATTCATTGGAATTTCACCACTCTTCAGTAGGTTCAAATATGAAGTTAAGTATAATGTGACAGTGATATCCTAGCACAGGATATTGTATTGTACCTATTGTGTCTTATTAACCATAAAATGTGTACATCGCCTGAGTTAAAACTTCCTTTTAGTCTCTTCATTTCATGTAGGAGCTGTTACTAGTTTGTAGAATGGGGTCTGAGGCCTTCTCTACTCCCTGCTGGAGGCGTCAGCAATCTGATACTACCTCCATCACTCCCCAGCTGAAGGAAAACCCACTCAAGTCAGGCTACCAACAAGACTTAGTTCCCCAGAAGCCTAGAAGGGCCAGGAGGAGACACTGGCCAATCAGGAGCCAGCAGATCAGTTAAGAAAGCTTTCCTATTCCCTCACAAGGGGAGTGCTGGGTGAGATACTGAGGAGCAACTCCTCTTTCCTCACCCAGAACGCCAGGTCCAGATCAGGGCCGTGACTTAAAGTGACCAAGCGCTTGCCTCATACATTTATTTGTTAGTTTGTTTAAAGGCAGAGACAGCCAAATTCTGAATTTAACTGTTTAAAGACTGATGAGACGCTTATGGCATGGGCTACCCTGCTCTGGAATGGCTACCACATCTTGTGAACTGAGGCAGGAAGAGCTTGCAGTGCCATGCTCAGCCAGCAGGGAATGCAATGGAGCAGCTACACCTGTGGCAGTTTCTTTTGTACATTTATAATATTTTCTAATTCTTATTTTATTACGTGGTAACTTGTAGCTCCCATTTTATGCACCGTCTGTAATGTAAGCACACTTTCTTTGGAGTAGAACAGTTAAGTATCTTTCAGTGAAACTTTGTTAACATGACAAGCTACACAAGTGTTGCCAAAATATTTTTTTAAAAATACCAAAACCGATTGACCCCTCAGATATCTGTTAGAGATAAGTACAAATTCACTCAGGACAGGGCTACACACTGTTTTGGAATCTGATATCCTATGCTCATATGTCATCAACATCCATTCCTGATTTGGTGGCAGCTTGCTACATAAGATGATGCAGTCTCTCTCCTTTCTTTCTCAGGGCCGGGCACAGTTTTTCCTAATTTATTTTTTTTGAAGAGAAGTCTCTTTTGAATCTTGGTAACTTGCAGAAATATCTTTCTGTCCCCTTTTATTTCAGACATTATATCTTATTGAGTAAACCTTACAAGAAGAGGAGGAGAAGAAGGGTGTATGCAGACTCTTACAGGAGGACTTAAAAATCCATCAATTAATTGTAATCTATAATGGCTTTTATAGTATAAGGAGTGGATGAATTACAGTATCTTGAGTATGCAACTACATGAATTTGGTTCATGAATAAGGGTTGCACCTCTGCTACCTTTAGTGCCAAATAAAACTATGGTCCTGCAATATCACAGCTGAGTTTTACACATACAAGCCACAAAATTGAAAACTATGGTCCCTTCGAAACCAAACCTCATTGCTTGTGCATATTTCCTATGACTTTATGTAGCAACAGATTGTCTGCCTAAGTGTGCATACAGTGTGGTAGGTAGTTACCGTGGGAAGTACAGCTTTGCATTTTTTGATTTTTGTGTTAAATGTTTTTACCATAGTGTTGCATTAATATTGGGGGGGGGGGGGGGTTTCTAACTGAAAAAATTTCCTCTGGCTAATGTGATGTAAGGAGATGTTTTGAAAATCTGGTCTTGAACATAAATATTTTTTGTATTAGTGGGAGACTTTCCCTCCCCCTTGAAGTTTTATCTTTATCAAGATAAAGCTCAGAGGAATCCATTAAAACAAATTACCATCAGAGAGATGCTTTGCACTAGAGTACTAGTGAAGAATCACCAAAATCTTCACACCTTCTCTCTCCCGCCCCCCCAGCATTGCTGTGAGTATATAGTACAAAAGAAACTAATAAAAACTATTCCTTTTTATAACTGAACCAAGAGACTTGCACAGAACACTCTTGATGAAAGTGTATTTTATCAACCTCTTAAGCTGTCAAAAGTAACTTCAAAAATATTCAGAGTATAATTATAAAATGCTGCATACACAGAAGGGCTGCATACACAGATAGCATGTCCCAGATAAGACAGGTTTAATTCCAACCTATAAAGTACTGATGAGATGACAGCTAGAATACTGCATTCCATAATGGGCATCTTGGTCCATTAAAAGATGGTTATGATTGTAACAAAAACTAGAGACAAAGGGACTGGCTTTGAGGTCCATTTTTAGGTGGGGGGAGATACCTTAGGCTCTCAATCCTGCAGCTGGATCCATGTGGGCAGAATTCCATTGACTACAAGGAACATCCATACAGGCGTAAGTATCCACCCACATGGACTCACATGCAGCTTGTGGGGTGTAAGTATCAAGGAAGGGGCGGCACTGTTTAGAGTTATCCAAGGAATACAATTTAAGAGTAAAGAGATTTTTAATATCAAGGAATAACTTCCTAACAGTGATGTCTGCTAAAGTGTGAAGTAATCTCCTAAAGGAAGGAAGCACAATTGCTTGAATTATTGAATCACTTAAAACTAGACTGGGAAAAACACTAAAAAATATAGAAAGGGAACAATTCTGCTTTGGCAAGGGAATATTCTAGGAGTGACCAAGTCACATCTCTTTCATCTCTAATTTTTGGCCCAAATCCTGGATTCAGTTAAGTTAATGGGCATATTATCCACTGACTTCAGTGGGGGCAATATCTGGCCTCCTATTTTAAACTTCTTCAGGCATGGCCCATATTTTCTTGAGGGGTGGGAGAAAGTGTTGAGCACTGAGCATGCTTTTGGTACTTAAATTATTTTTCACACCAGACTCTTCTGATGATCCCAGGTGTCTGAAAGGGGAACCTTCCCAGTTCTTTTTCTGACTCTTTTTACGCACATATTGATAAAAGCTGAAAGGTCATTTGACTCCGCAGACTATCCTATCTCTTTTCCATCATGTTATTTCTACTGTTATGATCATGCATATTATCAGGATTTTCCATCATAAGTATAATTGCTGTATCTGTTCATTATGAATCCTGTAGATTCATGCAAATAGCTTCTCATTCACCTGCAGCTGCTTTAAGGTAATATTCTGTTTTTTTGTAATTTGTTTTTCTAACTTTCTGGCAGTGGGATACTAAATCTTTCATTAAGCGTTTTAAATTCAAGAGTTACTTACCAGAAAAACCAGACAAGAGACTTTTATGTCATGAGACAACACCTATTTGTAAAAAGCCTTGGATGGAAATATAAGTGCCAGAATAAAACTCATTCTAGTCTGTCTTGTGCATGCACATGCATATTTTAGATATTTTCCCCTTTTGCAGAGCAAACTTAGTGTGATCTTGTACATCAGACTTTTCAACATAGCCAAGCTGTGATCATCCTTCCATTTTCTGCTTGAAATACCCTATCTGAAGAGCCATCACTTCATTTTCAATGCTAACCTTGCCAAAGGTTCATTTATATTGAGAAAGCAGCCATAAAAGGAGTTTATCCTTTCTCCCAACAATATAGAGACCTCTTTTCTCCCTGTACTTTGCAGAGCTGAGGATCTTATTCTCTTAAATTATTTAATTATTATTTAATTGTCCTGTTACTGATAGGGCTAAAGGAAAATACCTGATATTTTAAAAACCAATTAATGTATTTACAGATTGGCATTATGGATGAGCTATCGGTTTTTCTTTTTAAGAGGAGGAAAATTCCTTTTTCTACAGATTATCTAAATCAGTTCTCTCATATTGAACTTCAGGCTCTGGATTCCCTACATTTACTCTGGGCTTCTTCACAGTAGGTCCCTCTACCCTTCAAAAATAAAACGCATGTGTAATTGTTAGCCATGCCAGTCAACGGCAGATGTTGATGATATTACTTAAACTATGTGCCTTTGCATATGGCTAGTTTGTTTCTAAATTTTATATCCTGTTGACAGCCCTTATGGTGAAAGGCTCCCTTTTCTTAATGTTGATGTTTCCCTTACCTAGTCCTAGCCTTGGCTTTCTTTCTAATGTAACATCTGTTGTCTGCAAAAAATGTGCCAAAACAGTTCCAGCCTACAAGTTGAGTTGCTTTCTGTAATCCAGATATTTTGTTTATAATCAGTACTGATTGTCTAGTAAGGTATGATTTTATTGGTATATATGTTACCTTTGGCCATTCTCCTATCACCTACCCAGTTACCCATCTCCCCACCCCCTCCAGATTAAGACTTAATAAAAAGATCCAGGCCAGGCCTATCATTAGCTTGTCACCAGGCTTTCAGTCTCATTGTTTCCTGCTCTGCTGTATCACCCCACAAATAAAATGAAATCTGACTTCCAAGAACAGTTTGTATAGAACACACTAATATCTGTTAAAATGGATGCGCAGAGGAGATTTGATCCAATGTCTAGGTTTTAGGTAAGAAGCTATGTGCTGCTTAAAAGTATTTCAGTGCTTTAAAAAAAAAAATCAAATGAAAACAGTTTATAAACAAACCAGAAAGTGGTTAACATGTTTTTATTGTCCAAATTGCGAGGTAAAGTAAACATAAATTGTGAACAGTATCTAACTTTTTTAATTCTCATTTAGAATAATCAAAGATTTCATTAGTAGAAACATCCATCAAAGATTTTTTTTTTTTTTTTTAAATTTCATACAACTCCAACAGATGACCTGAGTTGTTGTTCCAGTGGTTAGGGATTTGAGAGATGAGGGTTCAATTCTCTGCTCTGCTACAGACTTCTTATGTGACCTTGGCACTTAGAATCTCTGTGCCTTAGTTCCCCACCTGGAAAATGCTACTTTCCTATCTCACAGGAGTGTTGTGAGGATAAAAAAATACACTAAAGATGATGAGGTGCTTGATTGTACTGGGCTCATACAGGTACCTTAGATCGGTGATTCTCAACTGGTGGATTTCATCCCCCAAGTAGGTCAGGAAAGGGAATGGAGGGGGGCACTTTTTTAACAAAAAGTGTTAAATTTTTATTACAATCCAAAGAAAATCTGCACCCTGCACACCCTTACTGGTCAAGTATTATGTCAGCCTCTCAAAATGCACACAGATTATATAGACTTTGTATTGTTACCAGTGGTACTTTTCTTACATTTAAAGTACATGTAAGAGTTATGAAAATTTTTGGTTTTGAATGAGTTGCTAACTTGCAAAGGGTGAGAAACAATGCTTTAAGTAGATATGTGCTAACTGGAACTTTGTAATGTTCCTATAGAACCCTGGACATAACATCTGTTGATTAGTATTAGTACTACAGTCTTTTAGGCAGTTTCCTCATTAATATAGCAGACAGGTTTTGGTGCATATTCTTCTAATAATGATTGGACTAAACAAATATGTAAAGACTATTCTTCAGCTGGGAGTAGCTACCATTACTCTGTATTCATTTTTCTTTTACTAGTAGAGTAAACAAAATCGATTTGTAAATTGTGCTGGGTAGGGAACATATCTTTCTATTATGTGATTAGCATTGAGAGCAATCAGGCCTGGTCCTGAGTGAGGTCTCTGAGCATTATTGCTGTACAGATACTCAATTATTACACTTTAAGGTTCAGTTTATAAAGAACTGATAAATGATTAATAGATGTTATAGGGTTGTTAGATACATGAGTACTACATGATATAGATGGTTATAAGCAACCTGTTGGACTCTACAGCATCTATAACCACTGATTAACAATTTATTAAAGAATATATAAGGTGCCTACTGACTTTTAATAAACGACTTATAAATGGAATGTTAATATAAATAGACGGTGACACTTTGTGTTTCTAGAATGATTTCTCTCTAAGTCCATGCTAGAGATGGAAGAAAGCTTTGATAAGACTCTTTTATCCCCCAATCTTTCTCACAGTATACCCTTCGGTGTGATATGCGACGTTCTCTACTGGCCAAGGACCTGACTAAGACTTGTGAATTCATTGTCCACTCACCAGTAAGTTGGAATATAGAGATTTTCATCTCTGCAGTTTTGTTCTGTTTAGCAACGTTTGGTGCCCAGTCTTGTATGGTGATGTTCACAAGATGTAATGCTGTAACTTGTATGTAATGCTGTAACTCCTATATTAACAAGGCATAAGACCTAAGGTGGCGGTGGGGGGGAGAGGGAAGGTTGGTGTCATGCTTTCTTTTGTGTTTTGAAGTTAGCAGTATTCAGGCTTCAAGCATTTCTGTTACTACACCTCTACCTCAATATAATGCTGTCCTCTGGAGCCAAAAAAAATCTTACTGTGTTACAGGTGAAACCGCATTATATCGAACTTGCTTTGATTCACCGGAGTGCGCAGCGCCCCTCCCCTCCCCCCGAGCACTGCTTTACCGTGTTATATCCGAATTCGTGTTATATCGGGTCACGTTATATAGGAGTAGAGGTGTATTTGTATTACTGTGGCACCTAGCAGCCGAGACATGAACTAGGACCTCATTGTGCTATAATTTACATAACCTTTCCACCTTAACTTATTTTAAAGGTGCTCTTTTAACTGACACAAATATGTTTGAGATGATGAGCTTGCTATGTTGTGAAAACCTCCTGTTTTCCCCCTGAGTCCTCCCCTTCCCATTCCCTGCTTGTTCCCTTCATGTCCTAGATACATACTGGTCTACTCAGTATCTAGATACTATGGTGATGTGTGCTCCCATAAGTATCTTTTGGATGGCCTGATCTCTCTCTCTCTCTCCTCCCCCTCCCCCAGGTGCTAAGCTTCCAGAGCTCCCATTGGAGATTGAGAGCTTTGGGTGCTCAGCATCTATGGAGGGAAGATATCAAGCCTCTTGTATTCAAATGCGTAAATTATTGATTTAGGTCCCTTACTCTAGGTGTGGAAATAGGACTGCATCTAGTTGGAGACAAGTTTACAGCCTCTTAGAGTATGTCTACACTGCAATTAGACACCTGTGGCTGGTTTGTGTCAGCTGACTTGGGCTTGGGGTAAGGCGCCATTTAATTGCAGTGTAGACACTTGGGCTGGAGCCCGAACTCTGGGGGGGGGTCTCAGAGCCGAATGTCTACACCTCAATTAAACAGCCTCTTAGCCCACATTCCACAAGCTTGAGTCAGCTGACTCCGGCCAGCCGTGGATTTTTAATTGCAATGTAGACATACCTATAGGGACTACATAAGGCTGGTGTCCTAAACAAGTTGTTCTCATCAAGTTGTTCATAGATAGTGGTGGGCTCAGAAATGACTATTGTAATTAATGCCTTGATTCTGCAATTAGTTCTATGCAAGTGGACCCTTGCACCTGTGTGGAATTTATTGCAGAATCAAGGCCATGTTTTTAGCTGTATGGCATGAACTGCTTTTGCTTTTCATCATGAACATGTTCAGTAAAATGGGTGCAACTGTGATTTGTATTGATTATAGATGTGTGCAGAGCACATGTATAAGCAATATAATCTGCGCAAACTTAACAAGCAAAATACATTTGCTTCCACCCAAAACTTGCTAGAACACACATGATGCTTAGCTCCTGTAAGGAGCTCTTTAAGAAGAGTGCTAATATACTTAACGATGTTTTGTTCTCCTCGTCATCAGTGATGAAAATTAATACAGTAGAACTTCAATAACGTGCACAAAAATTGCTCATGTCAGCAAAGATTTAATAGCAAGACACTGCAGAGATCTTGTTCCTACATTTTGTAAAATGAAAAATCGTACTATGCTACATTAACTAGTATATTATGAAGTATTATAAATAACACAGTTATCAAAATAATGAGCAGCTTACATATTACGCAGTATTCTTGCTTTATTTCTTTTTCAGAAATAGCACTCATTAGTTCACAAAATTCAGTAATTCACCATGAGTCTCCCAGTCAGTGTGAATTAATGAGGTTCTACTGTACATATAATTCTCACTGTCAGTACACAATATTATTTCCCTTAACCTTCTTTCCTTTGCAGAATTTGTCAACTGTATTTTCCCATAACTGAGAATATGTGTTTGTTTATGGCTGGCAGTTTCCCAGTTTTGCAGTTGTACACAAGAAACTACTATGGACACAAAGTAATGGAGAGTAAAACAACTGCAAAGTTCAAGTTGGGTCTTCTGAGGATGATAAAGCACTGCACCAACTTTCAACAGTGCACAGCTGGGACCCTCATCACTGATTGGCACACAAAAAATCCTTACACTTATTTTAAATGGAAGCTTTGCTGAAATGTGAATGGAGCTGAACAAAGATAAGGCACCTCGTTGGGATGAGGGTGAAGAGAGGCAGTTAACTGAAGATTAAAATGACAATTATGTTGTCCTTTCTGGGCGAAGTGCCAGACTGCCATTTCAGCAGCAGTTCAGGGCCTTTTAAGTCGCTTTAAACTTACTTTCTACCATAAAAGCTAAACTAAGAGGTTTTTAAATATTCCAAATATAGATTTAAAAAAAAAAAAAAATAACATAGGTCCTCAGCTGGCAAAATCAGTGGAACAACACTGGATTACACCAGCTGAGTATCTGGCCCAGTAAGTTGAAAACAGCTACTGGGCCATAACCTGCGTCTGAAAGAGCTCTCGCTGGGTGGTGGTAGGGAGTTCAAATAGTGCAGGGAGGGCACTTCAGATAGAGAGGGTTAGAAAAACAATCAATATGTTCAGGATAATAGAGAAAGTGCATATATAACTTTTCCTACTATTTTCTCAAATCTGCTTACTAGGAGGGCTGAGTGCTACTGGAAGGACACATTGAATCAAACCTCACAAAACCTTAATAATAATAATAAAAAAAAAAAAAAGCCAACACTGATATGTAAAATCAAGAGCCCTACTTTAACAGCATGGCAAGGTGTGCATTAGTAGGCTATTGGTTTAGAGCACTTAACCTTGTGACTCGCAACACAACATGCCCAGGGCAGGCACCAGTAGCCTAGTAATGCACGTCCTGTCATGTAATTCACCATGAATAATTCGTCATGCATCCGACGAAGTGGGCATTCACCCACGAAAGCTTATGCTCCAATACATCTGTTCGTCTTAAAGGTGCCACAGGACTCTCTGTTGCTTTTTACAGATCCAGACTAACACGGCTACCCCTCTGATACTTGACATCCTGTCGTGGTTTATTGCAGTAATAGCAAGGATAGTTCTGGATATCCAGGAATTAGAATGTCAAAATGTGGTTATTTTGTAACACCTGGTGACTTGTATTTGGTCCAAGTCATGATCATGTCCTGTTTTCTTGCAACATCTAATAGACTTTACATGAAATGGGTCAATTTCTTATTAAAAGAATTACACCTAGTTCTCTAAAGACTAGTTCAAAGTTAGACATTGTAAAGTGATTAGGTCAGCTCCTAAACCGGTCTTGCAAGTAATGGCACAAGAAAAGGGATTCTTTTCATGATTTGATGTGTGTACATTATCATGTAAACTCTATATACTGAGTATCCAATATCAATACTACCTTTTCATTACATTACAGCCTCAGAAAGGGAAGTTGATGCCAAGCCCAGTGGACTTCACAATTACACCTGAAACCTTACAGAATGTTAAAGAGGTAAACATTTTGTTTTTAAAAAATGCCTTAAGTGGTGTTGAGTGACTCTCTTGTCTCTAGTGTGAACTGGTGTGAGGAGTGAGATAAGTGGCTACTGTTAGATTCTGCTCCACAGCTAGTCATAGTTCTTCCTCTCCTCTTTTGCCAGTTTTGATTCCTGACATGCTAAGCAACAGTTTAATGGACAGCCGTGCTACTTGTTCTTTTGTGTTGATGCTGTGTTGTTAGGAGTTTTCCTCAGTAATGGCTACACGTTATTTTTTTTTTATATTTTCCTTACTGGGAACCAACCAAGTCAGTGGAATATGGCAGCCAAGAGCTCCCACTGACTTCAGATGAGGCTGTGAGTACTCAGCACTTCTGTAAATCAGACCCCAGCATCTCAAGCTGGGCATCGGAAAATGAGGAACACACAATTAATCCCTTTTGGCTTAAATGACTTGCCCAGTAGCTATATGGTGACAGAGGCAGGGATAGTAATCAGTTCTCAGGGCAGCATTCAACTGCCTTAGCACTGAGACCCTCCTTTCTCTCCCCGCAATCCCCTGCCTCATTCACTAAACACCTTCCAACTGCCACAAAAAAATAAAGCAGGGGTCCTACAGGCAACAGCCTCCTTCACTCAAGATCCTGATTGATCCCCAATCCACAGTCCATCCTGTGCAGGGACCTAGTAGGGGAAAAAAGGGTTACCATGTAATTAGAGACTGTATCACAATGCATGCGCTCAAGGGTGCTCCATTAACATTGCACAGGCAAGTTTGATCCCGGCATTTTCTAACTTTTGAGGGGCCTGACTTTGCAACCTTAATAATGTTCTTTTAATGTAGGGTTTTTATGTACTTCAGTAATTCTTATGCTGCTTCTTTCCACAAAGGGTGGTTTTGCCTACTTAGCATTCGCTGTGCTCTTTATGATTAGTCATGTGACTTTTTTTTCCCACCCTACATTTAGAGAGCCTCGCTCCCAAAATTTTTCATCAAAGGTCATCTCAACTCGACTAACTGCATCATTACACAACCACTAACAGGGGAGTTGATGGTGGAGAATGCAGAAGCTGCAGTCAAAAGTATTGAGCTGCAGTTAGTACGTGTGGAAACTTGTGGTAGGTTGTTTCATGTAAATTAAAATCTGAATATACCACACGGGTTATCTGAATATTTATATTCTAAATAGACATAGCATACTTGTCTAAAGCAGTAGTAGAAATCATTTGCAAAAGTTACTTTTTTGTATATCAAAAGTATCACTTTATAGGGTGTTCAGATGTAATTTTTAAACAGTCATAAAGTCAAAGCTCTAATGGGTAAAAGGGAGGGTGTTTGTTTTTTGGCTAATGCCTCCAGCCTTTGAATTATGTTCGGTAACTTTCTAGTAGAATTAGTGCTACTTTTTTTCCCTTCACCCTAATACTTGTTTTCTCCAGGTTGTGCTGAAGGTTATGCTAGAGATGCTACAGAGATTCAGAATATTCAGATTGCTGATGGGGATGTCTGCAGAAGCTTGTCTATTCCAATATACATGATATTTCCCAGGCTGTTCACCTGCCCTACACTGGAAACTACAAATTTCAAAGTTGGTACGGACCCAGATATTTTTGAAATATTGGTACCTTCAGAATCCATGTGAAACAAGCTGCTAGTTTCAGTTCAGTTTCTAGTGGGCAAGGGGCCACAATACAAACTACCACCACTGGCACTAATGAGCAGCTTTGCAAGGGAGGCCAAGGAGACCTTCTTACCAACAGAGGTGGTTCCATACCAGGGTTGAAGTATATTACCAGAGTAATGTGGGGAAATCAGCACTACCATTCTTTGAACAGTACCTGTTGTGGATAAAGAGGACTCAGGCTCCAGGTCTGTCAGTCCACTAGCTTTAGGGAATACTAAATATACCAAGAAATTTGTCTCATTAAAAACCTCTATACCATGCCTTTAGCTATAACCTTCTCCATTCAAACTAAGTTCTCTGTCTAGTATATTCTGTCTTCTTACTCTTAGTGGTTTCGTAAGTGGTCTAAACTAGAACTAAACTAGTTCTGACCAGGAAAATTATCTGGGAGAATCAGTTTTAATGGCAAAGATCTGTTTCCGGTAGGGATTAAATATGCTGAACACCTACAGCTCTCAAGAGCAGCAGGAAATTCTGAGGGTAAAATGCTGAAAAGCGATGCTTTCCTTCTATTATCCCTTTCTGTCATCACTGACACACCCGCCATTCTCCCAGTCACTCAGGCCTGGAAGTTGGAGGTTGTCTGTGACTCCATCTATTGACTCACAGCCAGGCCATATCCAAATCTGTCGACGACTTCTTCCATAGTGTTGCCAAGATTGTTTCTTCATCAATGCACACCACAAAAACTCTTGTCTAGGCCCTTTTCTCCCCTCCTGAATATTACAGTTGCCTCCCTCCTTCCTAACAACCTCATCAAACTTTCCACTTAAGGACATTCAAAATGTTTCTGCTAAAATCATCTTCATAATCCATAGTTCTAACTAAGTTTCCTTCTTCTGAATCTATCCCCTATATCGCTTCTCCTTTTCCACTACATAAAGCTTTTTGTGCTTGCGTTTAGGACCCTCCACAACTTAGCTCCTTCCTAATTTTGTATCTTAGTATCATCCCCAACTACATCTCCTCTGCTTCACCAACTTTGATCATCCATTTTTGTGCTTTTGTATGTGCTCTTTTATATGTGCAATGCCCTCCAATGGATTTGTTTGGAGAACCACTACCCTAAACTCCTTCAAATTACTCTTCAAGATCTACTTCTTACTATGATGCCAACAGTAAATTACTAGCTAATAATGGCTAGACAGGTGGCTACCACTAATGCAGTTAGTCAAATCTTTTATGGAGCTATGTATATGTTGACACATAGGCTGGAGAAATTGGTCATTTTTTTTAGTGTCCTGTTGTTTTCTACAGTGTTGAATCATCTAGCACAGATAATCCTAGAACACTAAAAACAGCTTGAAAGTTTTATCTAAGGTGAAGGAAGCTGAGAGCAGGAGCCCCAGAATTATCATGGTTTCTACTGTACAATTTGAGTTAATACCAGAGGTCTCTTTTTTTCCCCTAGAGTTTGAAGTTAACATTGTTGTCCTCCTGCATGATGATCACCTCATCACAGAAAATTTCCCACTGAAGCTCTGCAGGGTGTGAATATCCAGGAGAACTGCTAATGGAGGAACAAAGAAATTCTTCAGTTACCAAATGGAAATTCAGTTCATATCTTCAAACTTATTTTAATTGAAGGACTAAAACATTTGCTCATCCCACTATTGATTTCTGTGTTGGAAGGGAGTGCAGTTCTCTGTAACTCTTACCAAACACTTTCACTAATAATATCAGAAGATAGACAATGTGCTTTTCTGCTGAGATTCCTGCCAGGTATCTCTTTGAATTCAACAGCCATGCCTCCCTTTCTCTATTTTTTTTCTTAAGAACCCTTAAGGGATGTTTTTTGCACATTCCTGTCGTGCACAACACACAGTAAGTTTCTATGATTAATTGATAATTTAACACTTGTGCTAACTCTTTAAATGTTTCCTTTATAAGGATCCTTGTATCTAAACAGCTAACGGGCCCTGCTATGTATTGGTCCTTGAAGGAGAGACTGAGAGATTAGATGTTTCCTAAGCCACCTCATCATATGGATGCTGGGAGACCTAATGTTCAGGAAATGTTTTGAGACCATTGAATGGTGCTACAGAATTGCAACACAGTTATTGGAGCAGCATCACACAAAGAATATGAAGTGAAAGGAAACTAAGTATGTTTCAGTTAGATTGGGAAATGAATCCATTAATCAGGGGAACAACCTCAGAGTTAAAGCTTTTTATTGTAACAAAGTTGATACAACTATCACACTCTAGTTAGCTTGGTCAGTTACTTGCATAAGTTCTACTGCAGTGAGAGGACCAAACTGTCAAAAGAGGTTCTAGCTTGCAGTTGTGCCAGACCTCTTGCTCTTGATTAGCCAGTCCATGTTAATTTCTTTTCGCCCCTACTACTGAGTTCTTTACCTACAATCTAGTTGTGGTGCGAAAATGTGGGTCCTTACTTTGCTCTTGTGGCATCATATGAAAGCTGCTGTCAGTATGCTTGGCTGCTACATTGTAGACTAGCTCTTTCCCGTGCCGGACTTTATTGCAAGGTAGAATACTTTATTAAAGACTGCATAAACATATTTATGTTTTGGCCACCCCAATTAACCTTTTGCCTGCAATATGGTATTATGTGCAGGGCCGGCTCCAGGCACCAGCTTAACAAGCAGGTGCTTGGGGCGGCCAAGGGAGAGGGGCGGCACCTGCGGCAATTCGGGGGCAGCAGGTCCCTCACTCCCTCTAGGAGCGAAGGACCTGCCACTGAACTGCCGCCACCGATCGCGGCTTTTTTTTTTTTTTTTGCTTGGGGCGGCAGAAATGCTGGAGCCAGCCCTGATTATGTGGGTAATTATCTGAGCCGGTTACTAGCTGCTTCCCCTTTCATTGGAAGGTTTAGTTGACATTTGCTGAACATGTCAAGATGTAACTATGGTAGGGGGCATGGGGAAGGGGAAATGTGCCAGGCAGAAATGAAATTTAAAAAAAAAAAAAAAATTTTACTATTTGCTGATAAAAGCCTTCCATTGCACTGTTTTGTTTTGTTTTGAAGTTAGCACATCTTTATTGGGTAGACATGCTTAAACTGCCACAGCAGGAACTAAACCAGGAGACTCTTGTTTTGGGGAGGTGGTGTAGGGTGGAAGAATTGTGTTTTTGATAATGTAAGAAAAAGTATGTATAAAGGCAAAGTGTGCTTTTTCTGAATGTACATTTGCAAATGAAACCATCTGGGGAGGGGGAAGGAGGAAGAGGCACTGCAAAACAAAATGAGCAGATGCCTAAAACGTTAACTCAATCTTGAAGTAAAGACACTTGACAAAACATCTGATTCTGGCTTTACCCCTCCCTTCATCCAACAGAAAAATACAAAGTTTTCCAGCTGGCTATTTGGGCCTCTGGTGTGGCTAACAGCAATATCCTTGTTCAGCAATTTCCATATTTTAAGGAATAAAAACCTGAAGTTCTAAAAATCTAGTTTAACAATTTGCAGTATCAGCACAACATGTTGGCATTAAATAATTACAAAATCCTCTCCTCAGCCACTGCAAAAATAATGTTTGCATGTGATCTGGAAATATTATCACAGGATCATTTGGGGGAAAATGAAGTCTGTGACTTTCAAACAGGCACGATGATACTAGACTGCCAGCTATTGGCCAATACCAAAATAGCTATGTGAATTTACAGATGTTTAGGGGTCTTTTGTAAGCATGTAATGAACATCTAATGGAAACAATGTATAAATAACACTGCTGTGAATCCTGCATTTAGTTTAGGGAGTACTAGCATTGTATCCGTGCATTGTCACAGCAGGAACAGTTGACCTACACCCTCCAGTACAGGACTACGCCAACCTAGATCATCCCACTGAAGTTCTTGTTCACATGTGACACCTACTGGGGTGTGTGAGACAAACTATGAAGATTATTCTGGATCTGCTGGAGAGGAGGGCACGTTAAAGCTCCCAGCTAATCTTGCTACATGGATGATACCCTTTCAGCTAGTAATATCAATGTAATGGAAGGAACACTATTTATTTTCCTTAGGGAATAGAGAGCACATGAGTCCTTCCCTTCCATTTACTAAGCCATTTGGCTGAAAAGATGCAGGGTGAGGGAAAAAGATTGTCCTCCAAAAACTAAGCTATGGTTAGCAGGAAGTCATGTATATAACCTTCCTTGTGTTTCACTGTACATCTGTTTCTTTATTGTTCAGGTATGAAGGACTCTAGCTTGGTTCTTTGAACACAGTGGTCCAGTTATTTTGTACTGTTTACAGCATAAACAATACATTTTTTGCCCTCATCTTGAGAGTGGGGAGATAGTAATTAGTGAGCCCCAGAACCTTAAAAAAAAAAAAAAAAAACTGGTAATTTAAGACATTGTTTTTCTGCTCTGCAGAATTAGGGATTGGTGGAAGCCCAAAGACTCATCTGTACTCTATTTACATTTTTCATAGTCTCTTTTCACCACCACCGAGAGGTTTGGGGCTTTTTGACAAACTAATCTTTACCATGAATTGAAGTTGATGACTCTGCTCATCTATACTCAGATGTTAGCAGAGCTGGTCAAATTCCAAGGCACAACTTAAAATGTGACCTGCTATAGCAGGGGTCGGCAACCTTTCAGAAGTGGTGGGCCGAGTTTTCATTTATTCACTCTAAGGTTTCGTGTGCGGGTAATACATTAACATTTTAGAAGGTCTCTTTCTATAAGTCTATAATATGTAACTAAACTATTGTTTTATGTAAAATAAATAAGATTTTTAAAATGTTTAAGAAGCCAGGACCCGAGCAGTGTGAGTGCCACTGAAAATCAGATAGGTTGCCTACCCCTGTGCCATAGAGTGACAGTTTCTTTACTTCTAGCAGCATTAAAACTGGAAAGTAAGAAGCATCCAGAAAAGGCTGTGACTTCTTGACTTTTTCCTCAGCCCTCAATCTTCTATTAATTCAAAGCCCTTCAGCAGTATCCCATAGGTCAAATTTGAAAGACCCCAAAACTGTCTGATCTCACTGAAACAACTATGATCTAGTGCTTAAGGCACAACCATTAATCCTGAATAGCTTTAAACAAATCTCTTTATTTCACACCATTAGGGGAATATCATTAAATCACAATCTAACTAGTTTTATTATCCTTTTCTAAATTTTGTTGAACATAATCAGTTTTCTAGACTATGGCCCTTCATATTAGTTCATGACCATTAAGTCTGCGTCCATGGAGTTTTTTCCTGCTCATTTCAGGAGTGGTAGCTATTGCTTGCAGTGAACTAATTTTTTGTTCATATAACCTATCTGCAGGGCCGGCACCAGGCAACCAAGCACATGCCTGGGGCGGCGGGGGGAGCGCGGCACGGCATTCCGCGGGGGGGGCGCGCTCTGGCGGTGTGGCGCTTTGCGGGGGGGCGGCGTGGGGCACGGCGGTCGGGGGGGGGGGCGGGGGGCGGCGCTTTTTTTTGCTGCTTGGGGCAGCAAAAAAGTTAGAGCCGGCCTTGCCTATCTGAATTCTGAAGCAGTTTGGACTTTTAAAGTGAGCTACTGGTGGTAATCATTCAAACTTCCCCTTTAAAGCTGGAAATTATATGTGAAGTAGCGTTTTCCCTTTCAAGTCTGTGGACTGGTCTAGATCTGCATAGCTACATCTCTTGAGGGTGTGAAAAAAAACACACCCCTGAGTGATGTATTTAAGCTGACTTACCTGCAGGTGTAGACAGCATTAGGTCGATGGAAGAGTTCTCCCATCAGCCTACTACTGCCTCTCTGGGAGGTGGATTTCCTACACTGACAGCAGAACGCTTCCTGTCAGCATAGGGAGCATCTTCAGTGAAGTGCTATAGTAGTGCAGCTGCACCGCTGAAGTGTTTCAAGTGTAGGCAAGCCCTCAGGTAGGGGGATTACCTAGGCTGCCAGGAAACCCCTGCCTGTCAGCATAGGTAGTGTCTGAAGAGCTACACTGAAGAGCTACTGCGGGGCAGGTGCACTGCTGTAACATTTTAAGGATAGATGAGCCCTGTGTAGCTAGGTCTGTCACACTTTTCTAAGAGCAAGGAAATCTCTAACGGTACTAGTTAGAAAGCTCATACTTAAAACTAAAGAGGGTGGGATCTCTAATCAGCAATCCACCCTCAAAAATACTTCAGACTGTAGCAAGGGAGAGGGGCCATAGTAAATGTTTAGTGCATGTGAACACCCAGCTAGCTCTTTGATGCTCGTTTTGAAGTTTCCAAATAGAAGACAGTCCTATCTAGCTGACTTCTTCAAGTAAGCGAGATTCAGGACCTAGCATTGAGCAGTTTTCAAAGTTTTTTGTTTTTTTAGTTCTGGACTACACTGCTAGAATACACTTCTGCACCAAGAGGTGAAGTCTGCTGCAGCAGAACTGCAGAATGCATGGAGTCCTTGCTGTAGTGAAGTCTTAGATACTATTGTGACAAGTGCTTTTTAAAAATGTGTATGAATGAATGCACTTGCCTTAGTCACTGAAGGACGGCACTGCTGGCCATGCCCAAATGCAAAACCAGTAGCTCACAGATTCATATCAGCTAACACTGTGGGGGAAACATAGCCTATTCTAAAGTTGTATATATTGAAAGTAGGGTAGATGCTGATTGTGCAGGGGCCCTTAGGGTGAGGAGCTGCCATGTTCTTCCTGCAACCCACAGCAATGGAGAGGAGCTGGAAACACTGTCATCGCCAAGTGCTGCTTCAATTACTACTGGTCCCTCCACCTATCCAGACACCTCCCCTCCCAATAATACTAATGACCCTTGGGAGCACTCACCTCTGTCTCCAACTGCTTTTTTCTCTTTTTTTCCTTTCTGATGCTGGATTAGTCTGAGCTGGGATGGGGGCAGCTGGGAGTCTCGTTCCCAGCCTCTGGGCCAGGGGTGCAGCAGGAAGCCTCTCACAGACACGGGTGTGGTGCTGGGGAGCAGGGCTGATGGCGCCTGACCCTTTAAGGAGGCATTGGGAGAGTGGGGAAATGGAAAAAAGTATCTTTGCCCGCTCCACATGCTGAGGAAGGAAGGAAGCCTCATAGCATGAGGAGCAGCTTGGATTCGCTGCACAGACTGGTGGGTTTTCCTTCTAAACCTGGAGGAGAAACTGATAGTTCACAGTATTGGCAGCGCCTCTCTTTTTCCCTCAGAAAATACATCCTGCCAGAAAGATGCTGCAGTTACTGCTTTCGCCCAGCAGGGGCTGCTGTGGCACCAGAACACAGAGCAGCTGCAGAGCGAGAAAAGAAAGATGCTGCCTTCCTCACAGTGCTCTGCCTATGGGGCCGGCCGGGTCAGTGCATTGAGTTATGGGGGGATGGACAGCATGAGGCTGCTGGGGGGGTCACAGACTGGGGTTCAGAAGGGCTATGGGGGGGGACAGACTGGGTAGAGGCTGAATGGAGGTGGGGGTGCAGGGCTGCATGAGGATGGGGGAGGGGGTGCAGGAACACAGGGATAGTGGGGTGGCTGAGTAGGGGCACAGGGATGGGACAGGGGTGGAGGACCACATGGGGAGAGGGGGTTGGCTGAATGGGGGTGGGGGTGCTGAGTAGGGGGTGCAGGGCCACATGGGGACCAGGAGGGGTGGCTGAGTGGGGGTGCAGGGCTACATGGGGGGTGGCAGAGTGAGGCGTGTAGGGCCACATAGGGACAAGGGGAGGAGGAGGCTGAGTGGAAGTGCAAAGACACGTGGGGGAATGGGGGGAGGATGGGTGGCTGAGTGGGGGTGCAGGGACAGATTGGGGAGGGGCAGATGTACCTGACTGAATGAGAGAGGCTAAGGGTGAGCCAGGATTTGCAGAGTGGAGGCTCCTTAACAATCCCTTCCTACCCCGAAAAAAGCCTAATACCATACTTCTCCCACTCACACTCAACAACCCTCCATGTTCAGACCCAGGCTCCTTCCCAGCAATTACTTCCCTCTCCCTCAGCTCCTCCAGTACCCCTAACTCCTCCAAGACTTTGCACTGTTTCTGAGTAGTGCGGGAAATGTGTTTCTGTATTGTTGTTTAAATGAATTACTACTCAGAGTTCTGTATTAATATGCCTATTAAGGAATCTATTTGTCAAAAAACATTTCCTGAATTTTGTTGTTGTCTGTAACAGACATACTTGTTGACAGGTATTTTGAAATAAATTACCAAAGTAATTGAAACTGGCATGGTTATATTGTGTTATTTTGACAAATAAAATACGTAGAATTGCAAAATTTTAAAACATTGTGCACAGAATTTTTAATGTTTGGTGCAGAATTCCCCCAGGAGTAAAATAAGGTACAGTAATCACAGAGCAGCATAATTTCCCCCTCTAAATTGAACCATGTTATTCCAAGATAAAACTGTAGTGGGAATCTAGAATTGAGCTAAAGTTATCCTAACAAAACTTTGGAAGCTACATCACCTTAATGACACTACCACTACTGAGTGATATAAATTCTTACATAATGCTCCTTGCAAAAGCAGCAGCCATCAGACAGACATGTTTGTTCCACTGTGTCAATGCATGCATAATTTGGATTTCAAAGACTGTGTTGGCCTTAGTCATAAAGTTGCCAACTCTTTAGCTAACAAAGAGGATCAGATAATGAACCAAAGTAAATACAATTCATTGGTTTTGATTATATCTGATATGAACAAAGTTTGCTTAAAACTGACATACAAAAACCTTCGAATGGGAAATTTTTAAAATCAAAGAAATTTTAAAGAGAACCCCACACAATTTGATAGTTTTAGAAATATCTACTGTTATTCAGTTGCAGCCACCAGGGTGGATTGATTTAAATCTGACTAATTTTAATCACAGATTTTAATCATGATTTAAATCAGCAAACAGGAAATCTTGATTTAACTCATTTTTAATCTTTTGCATTTGTACTTTTTTATTTTCCTAAAGAAAGCTTCATTCCCATTGATTGATAACCATTATAATGTGTTTATTTGCAACTAAATATAGCCTTTACACCAAATTTGGTTCTTTTATTTTCTACCAGGAGACTATGATATCTATACTCGTTTATTTAAGCAATTATGTAGATTCTCACATTTATTCAGATTCTTTATTTTGTTAGAAAATGGTGAATGATGCATTTCTTATTTACTTGATGATTAATTTTTTTACTTGTGTTTTGTGTCAAACTCTATTTGGATAGAAATTAAAATTCAATTAAAAATTCACAAAACCAGCATTTTGAATTTTTTTTTATTATTAGTTTGATAAAACTACCTTAAATGTCCTGAATATGTAAGAAAATTATCCAAATAGTTTGCATTTAAAATTAACTGGTTTATTAAAGAAAGGAAGTATTATCTGTAGTTAGTGAATTGAATTGATGGCCACCATGACATCTAAAATCTTGAACTAGTAGAGTTCATCCTCTCATACCTCATTTTTATTCATAGATTGGTAGAGGAGAACAAGCTTCCCTGGTTTTCTAGCTCCCAATTGGTTTCTTAACTTTGAATTAACTGTTGAATAAACTTCAAAGAAAAAATATTCTCTCTACACCTGCAGAAGAGGCTATTGCTGTCAAAAGTTGGTTTAGCATTGCAACAAACCCTAGTTTCAGGTGCTTAGCCAGTGGCTTCTAGCAGTTCAGTGCTTTTGACTTTCTTTAAAACTTATAAGCAAAGATATACTGCTTAATATTACTGTTTTAAAATAATTTAAATGACTTTAATAGTTTCTAGTAAATGTAGGCATTAACTTGGGTTGTCAATTTCAAATTTTACTTTTAAATAGTTTTGGTAGTTTTGAAAGTAAACCTAGATTTAATTTAAATCCAGAAAATCTGATTTTTTTTTAAATTGTTTTTAATCATATATGTTTATCCACACTACTGGCAACTATACCTAGGGGTATCACTGGGTAAATGTTGAAAATTATGTTAATTATTTAAAAAAAAAAAAAAAAAAGTAAGAAGTGTTGCCTGTGACTGTATGGTGTTTTGTTGGAAACAGTGAAGCAGAAAACTTTCTTCTATATATAAGAATATATATATATTTGCCACCGAGTCTGCAAATGCTTCTCTAGTGACCTCTCTCAGAAGGAGAAGAATTAATTCACTGTTTTAAGGAAGTGAGGTATGACCTTAGGGAAGTATTTGCACTGACTCATCACCAAGTGTTAGATTTACTGGGAGCGATGCACTGTGGGGAGATTTTTGCCTCACCGTACTAAGTTTAGTTGGCATAGACAGGCAATTATTTCCAGCATGACAGTTACCTGAATGGAATTTCAAATACTCATTATAAATGAGGGAGCAACGCTCCAGGAAAGGAAATATGCATGGGCTGCCTCCTCAGCAGCAACATGTCTCTGTGGAACTAGAAGAATCTTTGTAAGCAATGAAAGAGTATAGTTAAAGCAGATGCAATAACTACTTGAGTATTATGCGACTTTTATCTTGCTAGCATATGATGATATTGCTGTCCTGTGGAAGACATGGTGGATGCAGCCAAATTGCAGCCACTTCATTCAGTCAACAGGAGGCAGTAGGGAGAGATTGGACAAGATGTTAGTGGGCAGCCACTGCACAGTTTGCAATTTTTCTTCAGTTAGACACAGTGGGGTGGACAATATAATGTAATGCCCTGAAAGAGGGCTGGATAGATTCATAGATTCTAGGACTGGAAGGGACCTCGAGAGGTCATCG
>NW_020664381.1:4953482-4956094 GCF_002925995.2 Terrapene triunguis
TAGTGGCACACAGTTCTCTGACATGCAGGTTTATAAAATTGTAGTTAATATACAGTTTAGAGTATAGCAATTTTAAAGCTCTGCATGTTCAGACCAACTGAGCTGAAAATTGTGATCTTGTATTCAAAACTATTAAGATGTGGGCTGAAATAAAATCAGCACGGAATGTTATTCTAAAATTGTTTTCCAAATATTCTTAAACTCCCAGTTTATCCCCCGCTGATGTTCATTGTGAAAAGTATTGCAGGTCTAATAATAATATTTGGCACTTTTGTAATTCACTGTCCAACATGTGTTTTGTGCCCTCCTGTGGTGGATTTTTAGAGGATAACTGTATAGCTACCAGCTAAGGGAGTTATAGCTTGAACTCAAGTAGTAGAAGCTCATGCTTTTAAGTCTGGATGGCTCGGGTTCAATCTTTGGTGACTAGTTATGATGGAGGTTGCTACACTTATAATCCCTTTAATCAGAGGTTCTGAATATGCTTTGTTGTAGGCAGAACTAGCCTATAGTTAAGCAACCGAAAATTTAGAATGGGAAGTGTTGAAATGTTGGGAAGCCTTATAATTTTGCCAATCTGGAATGAACATCCCATCTGAGGGATGGGGGCGGGGAGAGAGGAGAGTGAGACAGGACCGGGAAACTGGGACAAGGAATCCAGAGTGGTAGTGGGGGGCAGTTGAAATCAGATGAGGAGCTGGGGCGGGTTAGACAGCAATAGGATAAACATATACTGGAGGGGACGGGGAAGAAGGGTCTTTGACTACTAGAGACCACTCCGTTCTCTGAACATTTGATTCGCGGGAAGCAGGGGAGGGGGAAGAGTAGGGGGCGGAGCGTTCAGGGGAGGGGGCGGAGTCGGGGCAGGGACTTTGGGGAAGGGGTGGAGTTGGGGCGGGGCCGGGGCCCCTTGGAGTGTCCTCTTTTTCCAGGACTGCAATATGGTAACCCTATGTTAACGCAAGTGATGCTACTGAAGCTGAGAAACCATTATGGAATGCTTTTGAAGACAGAGCAATGACATTTTTACAAAAGGCAAAGTTTAGTGATTGAAAGTCTGGGAATCCCATCTCCCAATTTTATTTGCATATTATGGTAATTGCATCCTGCAAACACCTCAGATAAATCTTGTTCTGCCTTCTCAAATCACCTTTAAAATAAAGCCTCATACATGATCACACCTGATAGTGCTGTTACATACATTATGCTTCTAAAAATAGAGGCTAGGAAAGTGAATAATAAGTATTTCAAAGCACTTTGTAGGGAAGATATCAAGTAGGGTACCCATCACCATTTTACAGATAAGTATATTGATGCAGGAAGAGTGTGAGTGACTTGTCTGAAGTTCTGCAGCAAGTTAGTGGCACAGCCAGGAGCAGAACACAGGGAGAGATTTTCCAGTTCTCTGCTCTGAAGACCAGGGAACACTCAAAGAATTGGCTTACAATGCCTAAAACAACAGGCATTAAAAAAAAGGCATCCCTCACTGGATCTGATGTGTGTGTGTGTGTAACAAAGCTGTGCTGCATTTACTGCCAAGTATTTACAGGCTGTCTCATTAATTACTGCAATGCACAGAGATCTCATCTGACTAATGAAGATATTTTATAAAGTATCTTCTAAGAACATTAGTGAAGCAAATAATACAGATTTTCTTTTTTAAAATATAGAAGTTTTGATTTCCTAGTTGAATTTTTTGTAAGATATAATACCTTGACTTAATTAAAAACCATGGAGTAGTGCATCATAAAATTGCCCCTTGTGCTTTGATATATCGATTGAATACATATATATATTTAAATCAGTGGAAGAGTAAAGAAAACTTACAGTAGAATCATTTGATTTTATCCATTTTGATTGTGATGGTCCTCCAACAAGTCTCCACGGCTGGTGGGTTGGCTGTGATGGCTGAGTTGTTTTGTTTGCAACAGTTTTATAGGATGGCCTTGCCTTGGATAGGCTAGACACATTTCCCACGGCAGACTTGGCTACTTTCAGAGTCTGAGTTACAGCGCAGGATGCTGGCTTTTTGGTTCTCTTTGCTGAGGTCGGAGCCTACAGAGGTATTGCAAAGGAAATTTTTATCATCATCAAACATTATGCCATGCACTTGCTAAAGAACATTCAGTATCCTCTTCAGCTTTGTTTCACCATTTTAATCAATTATGGTGCAAAAAGTCTGACATCTGCCATGTACCTTTTTCTTATTTTGATGGTCCAGAATGAGTTCTGTCACTCGGGTAAGGATTTCATCTGAGCTCAATCCTGAAAGTTTGTTTCCATTTTTAATTTGTACTTCTTTTATGAAGTTAGTAAGATCAAAACTGCAAGGGGGAAAAAAGTAAAGAACAGAGTTTTACAACAGTTTGCATTGTGATTCAGTCAGCACAGTTACAGTAAAAAAAAAAAAAAAGCCTTTGCTTAAAAGGCTTTAGATCAGGGATCGGCAACCTTTGGCACGCAGCCCACCAGGGTACGCCCCTTGGTGGGCCGGGCCGGCTTGTTTACCTGCTACATCCGCAGGTTCAGCCGATTGCAGCTCCCATTGGCTGCGGTTCGCCGCTCCAGGCCAATGGAGGCCAGCACATCCCTCGGCCTGCGCCGCTGCCCCC